>NW_017731474.1:1837370-1848450 GCF_001890085.2 Hipposideros armiger
ATATATATATATATATATATATATATATATATATATATATATATACATACATATATATATATTTACTGCCATTTTATTATTCATCTTTATGTTCTTTTTTTGTTCCCATCTTTTTATTTTTATGAAAAAAGGTGGGCAGGTTTATTTATTTATTTATTTATTTATTTATTTATTTATTAGTTTCAGGTGTACAAAAAACAGCATATCGGTTAGATATTTATATACCTTACAAAGTGATAAGCCCATTAAGTTTATTACTCATCTGACGGTATACATAGTTATTACAGTATTATTGACTATATTCCCTATTCTGCACTATATATCCCTTGACTATTTTTTTAATTATAGTTGAAATTCAGTATTATTATATTAGTTTCTGGTTTAGCGTAGTGATTGTACATTTATATAATTTAAGAATTGATCCTCTCAATGAGTCTAGTACCCATCTGACACTACACATAGTTTTTATCCCCCTTCTTCTTCTTAAAGAAGTATCTTCAACATTTCTTTTAATACTGGTTTGATGGGGATGAACTTCTTTAGCTTTTTCTAGCCTGGGAAGCATTTTATCTCTCCTTCAATTTTGAATGATAGCCATGCTGGGTAGGGTACTCTAGGTTGTAGGTCCTTGCTTTTCCTTACTTTGAATATTTTGTGCCAATACTTTCTGGCCTGCAAATGTTCTGTTGCAGAATCAGCTAACAATCTTATGGGAGCTTCCCTGTAAGTAACTAGTTGCCTTTCCCTTGCTACTTTTAGGATTCTCTCTTTGTCTTTCACCTTTGCCATTTTAATTATAATGTGTCTTGGTGTGGCCCTGTTTCGGTTCATCTTGTTTGGGACTTCCTGTGCTTCCTGGGCGTGTATGTCTATTTCTTTCACCAGGTTAGAAAAGTTTTCTAAAGTCTAAAAACTTTTCTAGAAAAGTTTTTTCTTCAAATAGATTCTCAATCCTTCTCTTCTCCTTCTGGTACCCTTATGTTGCAAGTGTTTTTTCACTTGATGTTGTCCCAGAGATCTCTTAAACTATCCCCATTTATTTTATTTTATTTTATTCTTGGATTCTGTTTTCCTTTTGCTGTTCAGATTGGGTGTTTTATGCCTTCTTGTCTTCCACATTGTTAATTTGATCCTCTACTTCATCTAATCTGCTGGTGATTCCTTCTAGTGCGTTCTTCAATTATTCTATTCTTCACTTCTGACTGGACTTTTTTATTTTTTTATGGTTTTATGTCCCTTTTTAATGCTTGCTATCTCTTTGTTAAAGTTCTCAATAAATTTCTTGAGCATTCCTATAATCATTGTTTTGAACTTTGTATCTGGTAAGTTGCTTGCCTCCATTTCGTTTAGTTTTTTTTTTTTTTCTGGATTTTTCTCCTTTTCTTTTATTTGGGACATATTTCTTTGTTCCTTATTTTGGCTGCCTCTCTGTTTTTGTTTCTATGTATTAAGGCAATCTGGTACATCTCCCAGTCTTGTCTGGGTGGCCTTATGTAGTAGGTGCCCTGTGGGGTCCAGTGGCACAATCTCCCTGGTCTCCTGCAATGGGTACTTCAGGAGTGTCCCTTGCATGGGTTTTGTGTTTCCTTCTGTTATAGTTACCAAGGGATTGCTATTGGCACATCATTTAGTGGGTTTGTCCCTCAGTCTGATTGCCTGTGAAGTTTGTCTACATCCAAAGCTTATAGACTTCTGTGCAGGGGGCTTTCTGTGGAATAAAATTTGCCCCAGCAAACTCTGGTGCCTGTTCAGACACCCTTTGAGCATGCCACTTGTGGGCTAATTGGGTGGTGCTCTGCTGTATTCTGAAGCTGACCTCCAGGTGTGTTGCTTCCTGGACCTCTTGGGAGAGGCTCCAATGCAAGCCCAGGTCAGCCACTGCCTGTGACTGATTGAGGGCTACCTGGTAGGAGCTATGAAACAATCCGTGATTGGTTGTTGCCTGTGCTGGACCTTTGAGGTGCGTGGCAGAAGCCACACCACAAATCAAGGACAGCTGCCACCAGTACTGGGCCTGGGGTAACTCCACCAAAAGCCCAGAACACCTTTAGGCCTGTTGCCACCTGACAGCTCTCATAAGTCTCAGTCACTGATAAAGCCTCATGTGATATGAGAATTGGGTGAAGTGGGGTCTCAGGGAGTCACCAGGGTGGGACAAGTGATATTCACCTGTTTAATGTAGATTCTGGTTTGGTGATAGTGCTGAGCCTGAAGCTACTCAGCAAAAGTCTCAGAGCACACTGAGGGCAGCAGCTTATCACCTGGGGCCTGAATACCCGTGAGAGTGATCTAAGAAAAAGTGCAATCTTGGTGGGGCTGGCTGCTTAAAGAGTCAGTTGGGTGGGGCCGTCACTAGGGTGGATCTCACCAGGCCAGTTTAGATTCAGATGTGGCCATGTGAGGGAGGGATAAACACAGGAAAGATGGTGCATGCCTGCCAGCTACATGAGAGGATGATTCTACATAGGGAAAATGGCGACTGTCCCTTCAGTCCTCACCCTGCAGCCATACACCTAAGTTTCTTCCTGTATATCTCTGATGCTTACTAAGTCACTATCCCTCTGCTAGAGTGCAGGGTGAGTGCCTGGAAGCAAGTGAATCAGTGTGTGTGCCTTTTAAGAGGAAATCTGGGTCCCCCACTGCCTTCCATCCCACCCGGGTGTTTGGAATCCCCACTGTTGTTCACAGACAGATGCTGTGGGAACTCCTCTTCCTGGCACCGGTACTTGGCCTGGGGAGCCTGGTGTGGGGCTGGGATCCCTTGCTCCTCTAGTGGTGACCTCGATGGCCAAGATACCTCTCCCGATTCTCAACCGCCACACACAAGTGCAAGGCCGGCCCGCTCCATGTGTCTGCCCCTTCTACCAGTCTTGATGTGTCTTTCTTATATCCTTAGTTATAAAATTTCTGTTTAGCTAGACTTCAGATGTTTCTCCAGGTTGATTGTTCTATAATTTAGTTGTAATTTTAATATCATGGGAGAAGGAAAGCACAGTGTTTTTTTACTCCACCATATTGGATACTGTCCTTATCAGGAGCTATAAAATGTTTTATATGCATGATATCACTTAATCCTCACAACTACATTATGAGATATTATCCCCATTTTACAAAGAATGTAAGACACAGAGAGGTTATGTAAAATCCTTAGCAAATGTTTTTATTCACTCCTGTCTCATGCTCTGTGTCCATGTTGAGTGGGCTGGGCTTATGTCCAGCCTTGTCTAACAACCTTGTTTTTTCTCTTCAGCCCCTTCCTTGGGCAGAGGCCAAGTGAAAAATTCTGCTTAGCTGCTCTGTTTTTTCCTAAGAACCTAAAGAAAAACAAGTTTTAAACTAGAAATCTCTAATATTTACTATAAAAGATTAATTATATATTACCCCATGTTTCAAATGATTTAATCAATAAAAAGCTGCATTTCATGTGTAATTACTTTATATTTCCATTGTACGAATCACATTTTTACATGAAAAGCAAGATATGCAATCTTCTAATCAGAATTTCTTCCCCTCTGTGTTGATAAGTGGCTTTCATAAGATCACTGCAGCTGATCTGTCTGCTATCATCCTCAAATCACCCCATCCACATCATATCTTTTGTCTTCCAACTGTCTCTCACTCACCTCTGTTTCCAGAATATGCTAGGCTTACATTCCTTTGTAACTTTGAACTTTTCTCCCTGCCTAATGTACAACCACTCAACCCCATTTTGGTCATGATGAAATAGTTATTTGAAAGTGAATACTTCTTTAGTAATATTGACTACATTATACTGTGCTTTTTTTTTATAGATGTTATCATCTACTAGAATATGCACGTACTTTGCTCTGGCAATAGGAGAAGAAGTGTTACTCAAAGGAACATGCCATGAAAATTGGAGTTGTAGTACATAAAGTACATTTCAGGAAGGAGAAGCCTGTTAGACCCCAAGTGTGTGCCACACTTGGGTTAAACCTATGATTTTCCATACTACCAAGCTGATAAATGAACATAAAAGTGGTCCCTAGGCTGCTGCTATTCTTAGAATACCAGCAAGAAGTAAATGCAAACACTTTTGGAGAGTATTTTTCACAATCCAGGCCACAGGAAAAATATTTTCAGTTAAGGTGAATTTACCCTAAAAATATTTAAAAGCAATCCATCATGAGTTAGAATGAAAAGACCAAAATCAGTTATCTCAGGGTTATGCCAAATCCTGAGATAAAATAACCTGAAGCTATATAATTAGTATATTTTAAATGGTTAACACAGAAAAAAGAAGGATCAGATAACATAAGAAAAAACAAGCAAAATGATGCTAAGGAAGGTTTGAGAAAAAAAAGTACATATATGTGTACATATGCATATATAATACATATGTGTNTGTGTGTGTGTGTGTGTGTGTGTGTGTGTGTGTGTCTGTGTGTGTGTGTGTGTGTGTCTGTGTGTGTGTGTGTGTGTGTGTGTGTGTGTGGTAAAAATAAACCTTGATGTTTTAAAAGCCATAGGTGATTTTGCTACTAGAAGGTGAATGTGTTTCTAGCTGATACAATGCAATGTATATGTGAGTACACAAATAAGCAATTAGTAATGTTGAATAAATATGATAGAGGGATGTGCCCACCTTTTGCCAACACCATCCTATCAATGCCCTCTGCTCTCCAAGCCTGTAGTCTTTCTCCCTCCTGTCTGCGCCCCATGCAGGCCCACACACAGACCTGACTCCCTGCCTTGCTTGGTGGGTACTCACCTGATACTATCATTAACTGCGAGACTTTCCCTCTTTACTTGGTCAACTCCTACTCACGGTCAAGGTCTATCTTCCTTTGTGAAGCTTTTTCTAAAACTCTTTCTACGTCATAGGGCAGACATTTGAGCTCCCCCGTCTGTGTCCTAGTACCTGGAGCATCAGCCCATTTTAAAAGCTGACCAGGTGATTCTAATATGAAGCCACAACTGTGAACCAATGTGTTAAAAGAACAGAGGGAGGTGATCAGAGAAGGGAAGGAGGAGGTCTTGCAGCCTCAGGTCTTACTAAAGAATAAGAAAAAGGAGGAGGCCAAGGCGAAGGTGAAGTAGAACCTCATTCAGCACAACACCCCGACGGGAAGAGGCAAAGCAAAGGGTAAGCAGGCTTTTTCTCTGGGTGTGTTATCACCGTGATGCTTCTTTAAAGAGCCTGGAAGATGTAGAGCAACAAAGAAAACAAAGTTTCTGAAAGGAAAAGGAATAATAAACTAGGCAAGCTCATTGTCTAGGCAAGACAAAGCAAAAGAAGGAAAACAGATTAAAACAGGCTGTTTCTGGATGAAAGTTTGCTTAACTGAGGATTGAGTGTTGAATCACATGAACTCGTAATGTGGAATTTTTAAATATTTCGGGCTGATTCAGGAGTTATTGCCAAAGAAAATGTCATACACTATGGCCAAGATTTTATAGTGACACTGCCAGGCAGAGGCAGTTATTGCTCACTGCCTATCCGTGTGCTCATTTTCCAGTCCGTTTGAGTTAGATGGGGCCATGAGCAAGTATAGGCCATTGGCTCTGAGTGCAAGAGACTGTTCATTTCTGGGCTAAAGCATTAAGTATGAAGCATGAGACCCTCTGGCTCTCTCTTTCCCTGCATAGTGTTGAGATAGCGAACTGCCATTTGTCTAGACCCCTGAGTGACCCTGTAGAGCTGAGCCTGCCTCTCCCTCCTCCCATGGGAGCATAGCATGGGGAGAGACAAACGTCCGTTGCATTAACCACTGAGATTTAAGGGTTAACTTGTTGATGCAGACAACTCACTTTATCCTGAACAACCCATTTTGGTGTATCAGAAAAGAAGAAACTCGTGTTGGAAGAGGATAGTGTGGTTTGAAGAAAAGGGATTGAACTTTACAGCTTCACCAAATAAGATCATGGCAAGAATCAAATAATTTCAGAACTGGAACACAGTTGTTAAGAAGAATTATGATAAAGGAGACTGAACACTTAGCTGGCTTTTGAATACCTGTTTTGATCTCTCCGAAAAAAGGAAGGAGACATTAAATTCTATTATTCACATGTGTGCTACAAACTCAAGCATTTGTAGGATCCTTGAAACAATCACTAAATACATTCATTAAGTGCCTACTCTGTGCAGATTGATGAAATAGGTACTTTAGGAAGATGTAAAAACATCATGAGGAATAACATCCCTAACCTTCAGTGTTTTTCAATTCAGAAAGGCAGAAATGACACCTGGAAATGGGGTTAGGATTGGGGGAGGTGGGGTCGGACAGGTAACTGGGAATACTTATTAGAAGATGGGAGTTTTAAAGTGAGATTTTGAATGTCTAAAGGGGATAAAAGCTAAGGGGAAAATGATATGTGAAGAAAGTCTGGAATTATGAATAAACAACATTGAGGACTTTTAAAAAGCTTTACAAGTCAAGACTTGTAGTCTACAAATTTTATTTAAAGAAGCATTTTCCATGAGCACATTTTGTAACAAAATTGGTTACCAGATTTTTAAGATGGAAAAAAAAATACATGTATTACTTCTTTGTCAAGTTAATATAAACTCAGTACAAAGGAAAATACACTAATCTCTAATTCAATATGTTAAAGTAGAATTCATATGTTGAAACAAAGCCTTCCAAGAAGTTATAATGGAATTATAAATTGTATTTATTCCCCCCTTTTTGGTTTGTTGACACAAATATAATTCTGAAAATTAAACAATTAGTTGTAGTATAATTGATTCCTTCTCTATACTAATGTAAAGCACTAAAAAACATTATGTTTAATCTTCTCCCCAAAATATGACTATGCAATGGGAAAATGTTAATGCATTGTTTCTAAATTAATCCTTCTTATCCTGCTCATGGCCACAAAATAAAGTACCCCTTAATTTTTTATGGCACTTGTTTTGCTAGATTACTTTTACTAGGTGGTTAGGTTAAGGACTAGATTATTAACAGTGTGCATTCTTAGTGGTAGCAATATGTTATTTATTATATTTAGTTTTATTTTAAGAGCTTATTCTTCAAGATTTAGCTATTATTTTTAAGAGACTTCATATATATTATTGATCAAAAGAGTTTTCTTTAAAATTTACAGTTGGAGCATTTTTATAGTAATGGTGGTCTACTTATACCCCCCAAATAAATATACATAAGGAGTAAATGTATAAAAGTCAGAACCCTCATTTTAATTGCTGTATTATATTTTATTTTATGGACTTACCATCATTTATATTCCTCTAACTTTAAAAACAAGTAAAGAATATTCATGTGTATATTTATTTGTACATATTATACATATATTCAGAAGCACATATAGAAATAGAAAAGCACCAAAATGCTAACAATGTTTTTTGAGGGGCCAAGGGACTTGGGATTGTCATTTTTATAGGTTTTTCTCCACTATTCAGGATTTTACAACCTCTTTATAATGAGCATGGAAACCTTTTCAAAAAACTTATCATTTCTCATTCCTTTTATTTTTATTATAAATATTTAAAACATTAAAGACAATTTAAAAAAGTAAAACCCCATAACCTGATCAGGATAATGCCATTATTATAATTTTCATAGCATTGCTTTCCATTTGCCATCTGATTGCATATACACTTGAAAGAAATGCCATAAAATTGCATCTAAGGCTTTGAATAAGTGATGTATTTATACAATACAAAATTCAAAAGATATAAAGAATTTACAGTAAAAAGTATGTATGTATAATATAATTTTTAAAATATATAACTGGTACATGCTTCAATATCTCAGTATAAGGCTGCCTCATTCTTTTTAATGACAGCATTGTGTTACCACAGCCCCTCTCGATGGGTATTTGGGTTATTTCTAACTTTGATTAACAATGCTGTAGTGAATATTCTAGTACATATGTTGTTACGCACACTTGTGACTATAGCTGTAGCATAGTTTCTTAGATGTGAAATCTCTAGGTCTCAATATGTATTTTAGAATTCTGGTAGATATTACTATTAATAAATTGTTCTTCATGGAGGCTGGGCCAGCATACACTCTCAGAGGAACTCATGATAGATTCAGTTTTCCTACACTAAAAGCTATGTGTTATCAAACAGATATGTCAATTTTTAGAGGTTAAAGGTTATATTGATTTTATGTGCATTTATGTACTTATGTGTATATGAATGTGCATTTATATTGTGAATGAAGTTTAGCATATTATCATATTTTTAAAAGATTTTTTTTTCCTGTGAGAGCTATTTTCTGTTCTGTACATTTCCCCCATTTTTCTATGGAGTTGTCTTTATCTTACTGATTTTAAGAATCTTTTTACTATTAAGTATCACTCTGTATATACCAGGGATGCCCAATGTACACACATGCCTTTATTCATCTTTCGTTATTGATATATATTGAGTATTACAATTTTAATATGGGTTTTCCTTAAAATGTGTGTGTGTGTGTGTGTGTGTGTGTGTGTGTGTGTGTGCGCGCGCGCGCGTGCGCTTGCATATATATAGATAGAGAGAGAGAGAGAGACAGAGAGATCCCTTTTACCATTGTGAAGTGACTTCTTTTCACTTTTGAAATGTTTTATATTTTCAAATTTATCAGTATTTTACTGCTTCTAGGTTTTATATCATACTTAAAAAGTTTCTTCTAGTTCTGAGATAAAAATATTTAATGTACTTTCATTTAATTTTTCTTATTTTCAATGTGGATAATTCTGGAATTTATTTTGGCAGAAGGTATGAGGAATGGATCTAACTTACTTTTTCCCCAGATGACTACCTAATTATCAAGTATTATTGAGAAATAGTCTTTTTCCTGTTCGTTTATGATTCTACTTTTGACATCATCTAAGGTGTTTACAATATGAAAAAAATGGGATACAATTTTTGAGAAAATTTAAAGTGAGCATTTTTTAATGCCCTGAAAGAATAATTTAGTAATAATTAATTATAAGATAAATTTTAAAACAATGAACATCATTTTTAAGATAAGGAAAAACCAATAAAAAAATTAAAGTGAATACAATTTATAATCAAGGAACATTTTATCTGCATTTTCCAAGTGCTGGTCTGCTGACTCATGCTGGATTAGCTGCACAAGAATCACTTGGGAAATTTACTAACAAGGTGAAGGAATTCTAGCTTCTAAGGTGGGCTTCAGGCATTTACAGATTTTTAAACGCGTCCCCAGCCAGATTTAGAAACCACTGGTTCATATAATCATAAAAACTTGTTTATTCTATTTTTGTTATGCCTACTATATGTAAAATCCAGGATTTTATCTAGGAAAAAGGTGTTAGATTCATATAATGTACAACTCCAGTATGTGGACATGCCTAGAGCCCATTCCTCAAAAGCACAGGACTTTCCCAATTCTTCCATCTTCTGAAAAGTATAGTTGGCAATACATCAAAAGTGGTTTGTTTGTTTATATATTTATTTATTCCAGTTACAGTTCACATTCAATATTATTTTATATTAGTTTCAGGTATACAGTATAGTGGTTATACATTTATATAATTTATAAAGTGATCCCCCCAATTAGTCTAGTACCCACCTGGCGCTATACATAGTTGTTGCAACATTATTGATTAGAATCTCTATGCTGTACTTTACATCTCCATGACTATTTGTAACTACCAATCTGTATTTCTTAATGTCTTCACCTTTTTCACTCATCTCCCCAACACCCCTACCCTCTGTCTACCATCAGTTTGTTCTCTGTATCTATGAGTCTGTTTCTGTATGTTTGTTTATTTTGTTCTTTAGATTCCACATATAAGTGAGATGATATGGTATTTGTCTTTCTCAGTCTGACTTATTTCACGTAGCATAATACCCTGTAGGAACATCCATGTTGTCGCAAATGTTAAGATTTCCTTCTTTTTTATGGCCAAGTAATATTCCATTGCATATATGTATCACATCTTCTTTGTCCAGTTGTTTATTGATAGGTACTTGGGTTGCTTCCATATCTTGGCTATTGTAAATAGTGATGCAGTGAACATAGGGGTGCATATATCTTTTAGAATTAGTGTTTTGGATTTCTTAGGATAAATACCCAGAAGTAGAATTGATGGGTCATATGGTAGTTCTAGTTTTAATTTTTTGAGGAACCTCCAAACTGTTTTTCATAGTGACCACATCAATTTGCAATCCCACCAACAGTGCATGAAAATTCCCTTTTCTCCACATCCCTGCCAGTACTTTGTTGTTTGTTGATTTGTTGATGATAGCGATTCTGACAGGTGTGAGGTGATATCTCTTTGTGGTTTTAATTTGTATTTCTCTGATGTTGAGCATCTTTTCATATGTCCATTGGCTATCTGTATTCCCTTTTTGGAGAAATGTATTTGTGAGTTTTTTAGGTTATTTTTGTTTTTTTGTTGCAATTGATTTCTAGTTTCAAACCATTGTGATCAGCAAAATATGATTTTAACCTTCTTAAATTTATTGAGATTTTCTTTGTGGCCTAACATGTGGCCTGTTTTGGAAAATGTTCCATGTGTACTTTAGAAGAATATATATTCTGTTGGTTTGGGGTGAAAGGCTCTAAAAATATCAAATAAATCTGGTCTAGTGTGTCATTTAAGGTTGCTACTTTCTTATTGATTTTCTGTCTGGTAGATCTGTCTCCATTGGTATCAATGGGATGTTATAGTCCCCTAGTATGATTGTATTACTGTCTATTTCTCCCTTTATGTCAGTCAATATTTGCTTTATATGTTTAGGTGCTCCTTTCTTGGGTGCATAAATGTTTACAAGGGTTATATCCTCTTGTTGGATTGATTCCTTTATCATTACATAATGTCCTTCTTTGTCTCTTAGTATAACCTTTGTTTAAAGTCTATTTTGTCTGATACAAGTATTGCTAGTTCAGCATTTTTTCCCTTTTCATTCACATGAAATATCTTTTTCCATCCCATTACCTTTAGCTTGTGTGTGTCTTTTGATCTGAGGTGGGTCTCTTGTAGGCAGCATATGCATGGGTCTTGTTTTCTTATCCATTCCGCAGTGCTTTTGATTGGAGCATTTACTCTATTTACATTTAAAGTGATTTTATATATATATATATATATATATATATATATATATATATATATATATATATATATATATATATATATATAT
>NW_017731474.1:1852460-1858836 GCF_001890085.2 Hipposideros armiger
ATATATATATATATATATATATATATATATATATATATATATATATACACATTCAGTGGTTCTCAAAGAGTAGTCCCCAGACCAGCACCTTCGACATCAGCTGATAACTTGTTCAAAATTCAATATTTTGGACCCTATTCGGGATCTACTGAATCAGAAACCCTGGGTGTGTTACCCAGCAATCTGCATTTTAAGGAAGTTTACAGGTGATTCTGATCAAGTCAAAGAATGAGAACTATTGCCCTAGTGTAGAGAAACTTTTTGCATATGCTTATGAGAAGACATGTTCAGATTATTGATGAAGCATTGTTTATAAGAGAGGGAAAACAAGTGGGAAAAAAATCTTCTATTCATTCAACAGAATATTATAGAGCAGTTAAAATTAATGTATTAGATCTTAATGGATAATTCTCAAATGCAATATAGAGTAAAATATACAAGTGAAGAACATGGGTATAGAACAATGATTCTCAACTGTGGGGATTTTGCACCCAAAGGAGACATCTGGCAATGTTTGGAGGCATTTTTGATTGGCAAATCTTGAGGGGTACTACCAGCATAGATGACAGCATGCAACTAAACATTCTACAATGTAAGGACAACCCCCCACAAAACAAAGAATGATCTGGCATGTGGTAGACTCAGTAATAGTCCCCAAAGATGTCCATGTTCTAATCTCCAGAAACTGTGAATGATATGTTTTATGGCAAAAGGGATTTTGCTGATGTGATTATGTTAAGAGTATTAAATGGGGACATCCTGGATTATCCTAATGGACCCTAAATAAGGATAGTCACAAGGGTCCTTATATGAGGGCAATAAGGTGAAAGATGAAGAAAGCAATGGAAATGGGGAGAAAGGCTCTGTGAAGCCATGCCACAATCCAAGGAATGAGGACAATCTTTAGAATTTGAAGAGGCTATTAGAGCATCCAGAAGAAACCAGCTCTGCACCTTGATTTTAATCTTATAAAACTCATTTCAAACTTATCTCTAGAACTTTAAGAATAAATTTGTGTTGTTTCAAGCCACTAAGTTTTGGGTAGTTTTTACAGTGACAATAGGAAACTGACAAACAACCTAAAATGTCAGTGGAGCCAAGGTAGAGAAATCCTGGTACAGAACATTTCTGTAAGTTAAAAATTATACAAAACCATACTATGTATTTTAAATTGATTCCTACATTTTACTTAATGTTGAAAATCATGCATGGGAGTGATACATACCAACTTATGCATTATAGTACCCTATGGACGAGTAGGAGAGGAAGATGGAGGATATCATTGGGCTTTAGCTGTGTCTGTAAAGAAAGAAAAAAGAAAGTTGCAGCAAACATAGCAAGATGTTAAAATGTATTAACTGGCTAGTGAATACTTGAGGTTTTGTTATTTTTTTGATAATTTTCTTAAAATATTTAAAAATTAAAAATAAGCTTTTTAAATGTTGAATTGCTGCCGTCTTAGCTTTCCCTAGACTCCCAATAGGTACAATTGATGGTTAAACTTGTCTAGAGTGGGGACTGCACCCCAGGGAAAGATCATGGCACGTCAGTAGGTCTGAACTCTATATTCTGTTCTTTCTCTTGCCTGTCTGGTTAATTCACAGCTGTTCACATTGCTGGCAGAGCTTGTTTTGTAAAAAAGGCAAAGGAGTACAAAAAAGAGTGAAAAAGTAAGGAGGTTGGTAAAAGAGACAAAAGCTTATCTTGAGGGTCTCTCTGTGCATGGGCCCCTTTTCGGTGACCATCGCGTATTTTCCAAATCCCTTCCTTATTTCAGGAACCAAGACAGTTACATAGTCTATTCTTCCCCTAAAAGTTTCCACCTGTCAGACCTCAGAAAGAGGCTTCTCTCCCTCTATGTGCCTGGAACCTGTCTATATTCCAATCCCACTGTCTATGAAATCCTCTGGGCCAGGGTCAGTGTAAGGCCTGGGCTTCATGGATCATATTATTCTTGATTTCCCACGCGGTGGGTGTCTACTTTGACTTGAAGGTGATCTATTCCTGTGATGTTGTGGTTTATAATAAGAGATTTATATTTGATCTTCGTCCCTGTTTCTGGCACAGAGCACCTTGGAATTTCCTAAGTGAGAGTGCCACAAAGGTATTGGGTTGTCGGAAAAGTCATGACATATTTTTCTGTTTTTCATTGCAAAAATACATCATGACTTTTCTGACAACCCAATATCTTTTCTTATGTTAATGAGGTAACTTTTTAAAAGTACCCAAGATAAGGGGCTGGCTGCCAGGAGAACAAACCAAGTGATTAGAGAGTTGGAATTTTTAATCCCACCCCTGACAGCTGGGAGGGGAGAGGGGCTGGAGATGGAGTTCGATCACCAATGACCCATGGTTTAACCAATCATGCTTATGTAAATAAAACCCCCATAGAACTCCATAAGGACGGGGTTTGGAGAGCTTTTAGTTAGGTGAACACGTGGGGATTTGGGGAGAGCAGTGCACTCAGGAGAGGGCATGGAAGCTTCGTGCCTTTTCCCCATAACGTGCCCTATGTATTTCGTCATCTGGCCATTGATTCATATCCTTTAATGTCCTTTGTAATAAGCCGGTAATCTAGTGAGTAAATAAGTGTCCTGAGTTCTGTGAGCCATTCAAGCAAACTAATTGAACCTAAGGAGGGGGTCCTGGGAAATTTTAATTTATAGGCAGCTGATCAGGAGCGCAGGTAACCTGGAAATGTAGTTGGCTTCTGAAGTAGAGGGCAGTCTTGTGGGACTGAGCCCTTAACCTGTGAAATCTGATGCTATCTCTGGGTAGATAGTGTCAGAATTGAGTTGAATTGTAGGACACTTAGCTGTTATTGAATAATTGCTTGGTGGTGTGGAAAAAAACCCCCACACTTTGGAATTCAGAGCAGAATTATTAATCCCTAAAGACAGACACATTTTATAATTGACTCCTAGGAGCCTTAAGTCTCACATTAAAAAAAAAAAAACCCAAACAACTATATGTTAAAGGAAGCAAAACTTATATTTCATTTCAATCCGGTAAGAGTTAATTTCCAGATAGATGTAAAAATTCTTAGTCAGATATTCTGAAGTTTTAGTGTGCATGTCTTCTAAATCTATAGACACAAATTCATTCCAATTGCACTGTGGTCTCTGTAAGGTAAAAATGAATGGATGTGGTATCACAGGGACCTCTGATCTTTTGGGGTTTATTCTTAATCTGAATTTCTCAGGAGAGCTTTTACTTTTGTAAAAACTTTCAGATGATGTAAGGAATTGTTTGGATTACCAATTAACTTTCTCTATCACACTTAAAATGATGACCTGTACTTTTGTTATTTATTTTCACTGAAGGATATAAGAGAATTGATTTTTTTTTTCTGAGCACATTTTCATGTATTTATATACTAGCAGATGAAGCATGGTCTGGTTTTCAACCAGCTTGTCATTCAAAGTATTTTTCCAGACAAAATCCTAACTTCAAAATGTGCAATTTATTAGAACTCCATGGAATATTTAGTGCTCCTCTAAGATTTTGGAGCAATCCCAGGAACATATCTGTAGCTTTAAGCTCCAAAATTCCCATGGCTTAATCCTTCAGGAGTAATAAAGGAAAAGAAGGTAATTTTAATCAGCAAGCATGCTTTACCCCATAAAAATGATTCCCATTTCTATTCAGTCTCATCTTAGAAAATAAATACTTTTCTCTAGAAACTGAGAATGAATCAGAATGACTTATTGATTCCTGCAGAAGCCCACTGCAGATAAATTCATTAAAATGTCACTCTAGGTTTAAGTTTGCTGGAAATTATTAGCAGAATTATTGGAAAGGATTTTCCTAATAGTACTTCCAGTGGAAGTGTTGGGAGAGACTTGAATTATGCCAGAAAGAACCCTTACAGCACACGAATAACAAAATAGAGATATTTTACCTTGGGCCAAAGGACACAAGAGACATAGTTACACACACATAAACCAATCTGGCGTCTTAATTCTGGCTCACAAGATGCTCCCAGGTATGTCCCAGATCTCTGCATGGCTGTCTGATGAAGGTGAACCTGAGCTTACTCACGTTTAGAGTGTGGCATGGCAGAAGGCCACAGAGTATAGGCAGAAACTCCTAATCAAGGGACTTGGCTTAACTTGCACAATCTCTTCTCTGAGACTTATTTCTTTTATATATAATTGAGCTCAGTGATTTTTAAATTTCTTTCCATCTGAAAAATTCTATTCCCTGATCAACTGCGTTTTCTCAGTTATGAGCCCAAAGACTTCTTCTGAACGAAATTTTGATGAAAAGAGCACTTAGTAAACTCCTAAACCTTACAGAACAGCCCTAAGGAGCATAACTAATGGTCGCAGCATAGCATTTTAACTTTTTGGACTTTTTTGTCATGCTCCCAGGGTTTGCGTTCCAGCTTCATCACTCACTGGGAGCGTGACATGGCGTGGGTCACCTGGTCTTTACTTTTGCTGAAGGTAATAATAGTGCATGCTTCATAGTTGTCATGAGTATTAAATGAGATAATATTTGAAAAATGCTTAGCAGTATGCATTTTTTTCATAGACAGCATGCACCATGTGTGTTACGATCAGGATTTGATCAAAGGAATAGAACCTTAGAAATGACAAGAACATAGTATTTACAAAAGGGACTGACTTAATGCAGTTTCTGAATGGCTACTGCTTCTGTACCTGATATTGGCCTTGAAGTTATCAGGAAAAAAATAACATGCAGGAGAGATAGATGTGAAGTGGGGGAGATGAAGGACAAATGAGAAACTCACAAGGATGAACCCATGTTGGTATCTCCTTGCCTTCAGTCCTCCCACTGTAGTGATATAATACAAGTAAGTGTCTTGCAGGAGCTAAAGAAGCAGCTGCTAGATTATTTCCCCATGCTAACAGTGTGAGGCAGCAGGTAAGCAACACCTGTGTGAGCGGCCACAGTGCTGGATGTCCTGCACTGCCCTTCTGAGCACAAAGAGAATATGGCTGCTTTACTTCCTCCTTCCAAATCCATGTAAAACGTCCCTTGTGTCCCATGTTAACCTGGAGCTATGCAAGGAAGTGAATTCTGGGAAATGTAGGTTCCTGCTCAGCTAAGTTGACACAGTATGAGTACACTGCACTAAGTTAGCTATTACCATTGTTTTTCATCTTCAGAAAAATTTCTCTAAAATTGCCTCCCCTGCCTCCAAGCCATTCTCTTTCAGAGTCTATCTGAAGCCATGTAATTTATTTACACAGTACTTACATACTTATATTGTGTCATGCAAGACTAGAATAAAAGGTAAATGAAGGTAGGAATGTGGTTGTTCTTAGCATCACTGTATATCCAATACCCAGAATTATGCCAGGAATATAGTAGGTAATCAAGAAATGTTTAATGAAGATTGTCGAACTATAATATGAATCAAAGTTAGAGTCTTTTTTGGAAATTTTACATGCTAGATCTGATCCCAGTGTTTAGATTGTTGTGAAAAGTAAATTCTAGAACATATTACATGTTATACTAAGCTCTTCACAATTTGAATTAGCTAGGATAATGTTGGCTTCTATAACAAATAAAGCCCCAAATTTTAGTGGCTTCCCACAATATATATTTTTCTGAGCTCATGGGTGCTCCTGGTTGATGGGTGGCTTTCCTTCTCATAGTGACTCAGTGACCTAGGATCTTTCACATGTCCACCGTCCCCCGGAACACTGTCATCCTTTGCTTCCAGCAAGTAGAAGCTGGAGACAAAGTACACTGATCCGTAAAAGCCCTGGTTTGGAAGAAATACATATTTTGTTGTTTGTTGATTTATTTATTTATTTATTATTTATTTATTTATTTATTTATTTATTTTTAATTCCAGTGGCTTTCCAGAGCTAGCCAATTTAATTCTCTAACAACTCTGCAAGGTAGGCATAATTATCCTCATTTTACAGATGATGAAACTGAAGCTTAGAGAAGTTACTTGCCTAATTTATATTTACTCAGTGGGTATATAAGCATTAAAAGCTATACGTAGAACCAAATTCAAATCCAAGAACTCTTCCACTAAACACATAATGCCTTTCTAAAATCAATCGATAGTGCCATTATTGGACTTATCAATCAATATTTTCCCTTTCATGTGAACAATAAAGTCAAATATATGTTATTGATAGTGCTCATTCTTTTTTTATTTTATTTATTTTATTTATTTTTTTATTGTTAGTTTCAGGTGTACAGAACAATGCAATAGTTGTCCTTTTCACCCTCACAAAGTAACAACCCCCCTACCCCCATGTACTGCCTTCCCACACCCGATATCATGCTTATCTATTACAATTCCATTGATTCCATTCCCACTCTCTACTCCATGTCCCATGACTATATGTATATATAATTATAGTTGACATACAATATTATTCAACAT
>NW_017731474.1:1861007-1882263 GCF_001890085.2 Hipposideros armiger
AAAAAATTAATGCCGTAGAAACAGATTCCTTATTGATGCCTTTTATTTCTTTTTCCTGTCTGATTGCTGTCGCTAGAACTTCTAGAACTATGTTGAATAAAAGTGGAGAAAGTGGACAGCCTTGTCTTGTTCCTGATCTTAAAGGGAATGGTTTCAGCTTTTTCCAATTGAGTATGATGTTAGCTGTGGGTTTATCATAAATGGCCTTTATTATGTTGAGATATGATACTCGTATTCCCACTTTGCTGAGTTTTTATCATAAATGGCTGCTGTATTTTGTCAAATGCTTTTTCTGCATCTGTTGATATGACCGTATGATTTTTATTTTTATTTTTGTTGATGTGTATCACGTTAATTGATTTGCGGATGTTGAACCACCCTTGCATATTAGGGATGAAACCCACCTGGTCATGATGTATGATCTTTGGAAGAGATACATATTGTTTCTGCTCATGTTTCATTGGTGAGAAGTGGTCATATGGCACCCCTGGATGCAAAGCGGGCTGGGGAATGTAATTCCTGCCTGGGAAGCTGCTTCCCATGGACAACACCATATTAAGGAGCTAGATGTCTCTGCCACCCTTGTATTGTTTAATTAATCTTTACAGCAATTCTATAAGGTTGGTGCTATTGTTCCCATTTTGCATATGAAGAAATTTATGTGAAGTGGTTTTATGTAACTTGTGTAATGTCATACAATTAAGAATAATTTTGAATAAAAATATTCATATCTACATTGTTAGCCCCATAACATACTTCCTCTTAGTTCACAGAAAAGTTGTAACACAACTGGTTGATGGACTAGATTCTTTGAAAATTTCAATCAGGGTTCTTATGGATAAAGTGAATTAGAGATTGCCTATAATCAATGATAAATTACAGGTCAATCTCTCAAAAAAAAAGTCTTAAATTTTTATTGCTAGGCTCACATCATTGTGTGGCTATTATTTTTGCAGGATAATTGATTAACATTGCCTCAAACATAAAAAAGAAGTTTAATGAGTTTACATCTTATTTTTTTAAATGGATACTTAAATAGAAACATTTGACCACCAAAGAATTTGAGTTGTTTGTCATAAAAATGATCAATAGATTTGCATTTACAGTACACAGTTTGGTGAGTGGAGAAAACAAATGAAGACCTGTGGCCCCTGGTTTCATGGGCCATATTAATGGCGCACAAGTATGTGGGCATTGCCAGTGTGTCTGTATTGATGGAAATTAGAGCTGAGCAATGCAGGTGGGTCTGAAAACTGCCAAGCCATTTGTTTAAAAGCTAATCCTAACTTGGTTGTTATGAAAGAATTTTAGCTTAGTGGTTCTCCTTTAAGATAAGAGGTTGAATATATATGTCAAATGGATGTTTCAAAATCTATATGGTTCATGAATCTAACAGGTACTTCAGAAACTGCAATCAGACCTCTGGTTCAAAACCATGTAGATTTCTAGAAATTCTTTTATGCTTCCTACTTAAGAAACCAAAAGGAAAAGAACATATGTGAAACCTAAGGGAACATCAGAACAAATATGCATAGTCTGGAAATATGCACATTTATTTGTCACTCAAATAGCATGAATTCAAACTGCTGTAAATAGCAAATACCCAAGAACTTAATGTTGCTTAGTGTTATGGGCTTGGCTTATCAGGTACAGCTTTTGTGACCTTAGAAATGAACAAGTTCAAGATGGAAAGAAAGTGAAATCCAGAGTCAAAATATTTTCATCTGTAATGAGAGGATATGAATTTACCTAGCAAGTGACAGCAAAATAGAAAAGGATAAACGAGTTAGAAGAAGAAAAATCTATACTAATGAGTCATGAAAATCTTCCAGGAGAAGCCAAATGTGTGATACTTGTTAAAATTATGAAAGGATCTTTTATCTTGTGGAGTTTATTGTTGGACTAATAATAATGTTAATTTAGCAGAAAAGTTGACTTTTTACAATGCAGCTGTGTGGTATAGTTGAGAGCTATAAAGAACATGGAATTAATGGTGAGACTAGATCTTGATTCAGATTCTAGCTCTGCCTCTGTCTGCCTATCCATCCTTGAGGAAGTATTAATAGTTTAGCCTCTCTAAGCATTAGATTTCTCATCTCTAAGTGGCTAATGGAGGGGTTGGACTGATTAAATAAAATAATCATTGAAATCTCTCAGTATGGTGCTTGGCACATATTAAATGCTCAGTAAATGATAACTGTGAATTTAATTACTTTTTCTTTTAGTCAAGTAGTAAATGAAAGAGATGTGTATTTTACCTAATATAAAACCAGACTTTATAAAAGTTCCCTGCTTTCTAGAATATTTGTAATTGTCTGAGTTCTAAATTCTTCACATAACTTGTCTGTTATGATGTTAATCCCATACCCAGGACTCAAAGTCTCCTTTGTCAGGCATTCTCTTCTGTTTGTTTTAAATGACACTAGAAATCTCCCTAATAGAAGTGCGGTGGTGTTGGGTGTGGTTGCTGGGGGGTGGTTCTTAAAGACTTGCCTTGTGTATAGCAAGAGGATCCACTGCAAGTGTCTTGGGTCAGAACATTGAGGATGAATTGGAAGTTAGCAGGATGTTAGATAAAGGAGGTTATGAGAAACCAAATTCCATTGCTTTTATTCCAGCATCGTCATTCAAATGAACCAAGGGCGTTTCTTACTATGAAGCTTCACCTCTCGTAAATTTACTAAACGGAGAGGTTTGCAAAAGCAGAGCCAAAATTGTGATCAACAAGGATCATACTAATTATCAAAGTTGTTTGCCTTACTAAATCTCATTTTTTGCATGTCTAACCATCAGGTGCCTGTTCCTTTACTTTAAAGCTAGTACATTACCACTGAATTAAAATTCGGCAATTATTTATGACCTTTCAGTGCATTTTTTTTCCTTTAAAACCTTGTCTATGTCTGATATTATAACTTTTGATAGCTAGGCAGTTAAATGAGAAAGACAATCTTCTGTATCAAGATTTAGACTGAGGCAACTTCCATTCCTAATGGTGTAAGCACTTTTGTCTGGTACTAGTAGAATGGATACATATGAGGGCTGTTAATTTAGCTCTAATGTGGGCTGCATGAGAAAAGCTATAGGGGTTCTATTTAGTTGGTAGTAAACAACTTTGGAATCAATGTGTTTTCTTTTACTGAAGACTTGCTTAGTGCATTGGAAAAAAATTCTATTAGTTTGCTTCATTTAGTAGTCACCACGCAGCCTGATGCGTGAGCCAGTGGCACCCATTAAGGCCGGCATGACTGTTTGTAGCAAAATGAACCGAGCCATCTGAATTCAATCCCAGTGTCATCATTCAGCAAGCCAGACAGAGCCATGATTTAGGATTTTCCCAACATTTTATGGCAATTTGTTTCATTTGCCACAGGCCTGTAATGATGCAAATTGCCATAAAGTGGGATAATCAGGCTGTAGAAGCATCATAAAACTGCAGGAGAAACAAATTTCCATCTTGGAACTTTGCATGCCGACGAATGTGGGAGAGAGTAAATGTGGACCTGGCTTTGCTGGTGTTATCTGGTTGCCAAGCTCTGTGCCAACCAGAAATGTTTCCATTTTGTTAATTTGTACTCATTTGAAGCCAAAGAATGAGAGTGAAAGAGGACCTGAAAATATAAGGAAGCACCAGGCCAAAGTCTTTCCTCAGGTGTCTGGGCTGTGATCCTAGGAGGTGTGGTCCAGGGAACAGGATGCCAAAAGTGTGCTATTAGATGGATGGAGGATAAATTAAAGGGCTGTTAAGGATTGGAGTGCTTTGGCCTTCTGGAATGTCATGGTACTTCTCCTGATATGTTTTGGGATTTCTGCCCTGCCTTGAAAAGCCCTGCCTCTCTTCTGCCATGAACAGCCTGTCCCACAGTGGGAACCAATAGTCTGGAAATGGCATTGCTAGACCAGAGCTCTTTGGATCCTGCTGAGAACTGGGACATGGTGGAAATGAAAGAGTCCATTCTCACGTATTCATTGCTTGCCCTTGGAATAGAAATAAAAAAAAAATTAATGCCGTAGAAACAGATTCCTTATTCTCTCTGCTTTCTTTCTTTCTTTCTTTCTATTTTTTTTCTTCTCTGGCCACATTTCTATCCCATGGATCATTTACATGTTTCAGGTATCATGAGTCATCCCTTGAAGAACTATGTAGCCTGAAATTTCCAGGTGTCCCAGTCTACAGCTGATAATGTGGTTGTTTTCCTTCACCCTTTATTGGTATGTTGTCCATTTTATTTCCTCTTTTGTAATATTAGATTAATGGCATTGGTTTGAAAGTCCCCTAAGGACACATTGCATAGCTTCATTCCCGCTAACTGAACTGTTTTGACGGATGTCTTAATAACATTCTAGCTCATTGCCAAGCTGCTAGGGGTAAGAGCTACAATCATTTCTTCCTCTTTAAAAAATGAAATATATCCCAGGAAGAGCTTCTCTAAATTCTTCTGATTTTATTTTATAAACTGAATTTATCATAGATTCCCCAATGAACAAATCTGTTTCCCAGTTTTGATGCTGTTGCATCCTAAAAAGCAATAAGGAAGATAATTTAAAAATGGTCTCTTTCTGGCTCTCACAGTGATGATATTTTATCTATACCTTTCACATATAGTCATTTTCATGTTCTTATGTTTCCTATCTAATTTAGGATATGTTCTTTCTAAATTTAGTATATTTAAAATATGAAGGATATTGACTGTCCTCTATTAATAATAGTTGATGGTGATCAAAAGCACTTATTGAGAGTGTATGATATACCTTGAATTGTAGTATTCCTTTGAATTCATTATCTCAATTTCAAAAACAAGCCTATGAGGTATTTTCTTCTGAAAAAAAAATTTGTTTTCAATTTTAAGCAACCAAATGTGAACAGCGTTAGGTAGATTATTGAGTGGATTGATTCCCTTTCCAGCAGAGGGCAAGTTCTTCTGGGTTCTACTTTCAATAGAAGGTGTCTTGCAGGATAGAGTTACACTTAATAACTGTGCATTTAATTATAATGTAGAGATTGACATTTAGAAGTTGTGAAAGACCTGAACAAAACAAATATATCATATTTGGGATGCCTGAAAAAATTTATTCATTGGAAATGCATGTGGTATTGGCAAAATGACTGAATTTGATATTTGGTAGCACTCAGATGGAGGATTTTTCTTGAATGATCTGGTGTCCCCTAAAGGTAGAGGGCAAACAGTCAACACTTGCCTTAGGTGCCTCTTAATACTTTCTGCAAAACCCTCTTCTACAATGTCCTCTCTTCTCAAAGTTTCCACTGTTTTCTGGGTCCCTAACAGTTTTAGTTCTCCAGGGCTTGCTCCAGGTCAGCAGGACCTCCCTCATACTGTTGTACTCATAAACGCTTATTTGATTTATGGCTCTGCTAAACGTCATCTGACTAGATAAACAGGAGGATCTTAAATGGTAAATGAGACTAGAAGAAAAACATCTTGTTGAAACTCTAAAAATAAACAATAAGGAGGATGGCTTCAGGTATAAAAATAAAAGCAAGGGAGCATTTCTGTTAAATACAAGAGAGAACAACTTGAAAAGAGAGATCAACTTGAAAATGGATATACTGTTTTAATATGTAATTCACTTGTCTATCAATGAGGAGATTAAAGCTCATTATAGAGTATCTATGTGAGGATGAGGAATGGAAGTGACATTTCTGTTGGATGTACTACAGGTTCTCTAAGCAAACATTCCAGATTTAATCACAGAACTATCACAGGGACTATGTATAATAGTGATAGGAGACTACAATAATGGGGATATTGTTTGGAAACCTAACTCATCCAAAAATAGAGCATGTGATCATTTTTTTTACTTATCTTACTCAATAAAATTATTTTTCTGAAAATAAAGAACCGACAATGAGATCACTACTTTGTACCTATTCAGATCAAATGAGGGGAACAGTTTGAAAGTGTAATTTATTAATTAAGTTCCTGCCTGCTGTGTATCAGAAATTGCGTGTAATGGGGACATTTTAGAGATGTAGACATATTTCTAGGGATATAGGGGGTAGATGATCCTAGATTTAGGAAAGGTAGATTTTAGAAATTAGAGATAAATCATAAGCAAGATGAAGCTCTTAAAATTGGATTCTTACTACTGCATGGGATACTTTCACAACACGTGGTGCTTGTTTTGATCATTTCAACTTTAAAAGAAGTAAAATAAAATAAATAACATATTTTGATGTAAAATTTTTATTTCAGGTAAGTGGACTCCCAAGATAACTTGGTAGCCATTGAAAGTTCCTAGTATTTGATTAACTTTGTCTTCCTAAACAAGCAGCCATGATTGTGCTGCTACTGCTCTGAGTTCACCTGAAGTGTAAATGAGTCAATAGAAAGCTCTCCTTCCACTTCTGATGCATCAGTCTTTATCATTGTAACCGCTGCCAATTCATGGGGTAGTTACTTCCAAGGGAGCCATTTTCAAGCTACCAACATGACATCACAGAGTTGGAAAAAGAAGCTAACTTGAACCTCCTAGAACTGGTACATGCCAATGCCAGTAACCCCTTTGCACTAACTAGCAAAGCAAGAACTCCAGTTGACATTGGTTAGAGCAAAGCTGACAATGGCTAGCAAGGTACTTTGGATAAATAAAGGACCTATGCTATTTGTTCTGGAGGAACGAAGTTTTAGTCAAACCATGAAGGCATTTTAAAAAATGACCTAGTGAGTGAAATTTGTCAAAACCTATGAAAATAATTTAGGCCTAAGTGGTTGAATTTCTTTAAAATGCCTTTAATACATTAGAAGTTAAAATAAATTTTATAAATGTTACAGATTCTTGAGCAGGTGATACTGATATTTTTGTTTTAACAAAGGGCTATATTTTTATAAAGAAACTAAAGCACTAAGAAAATATTTCTTATATTTTCTCTTATATAATGAAGTCAATTATACTTCAATCACGCTAAAAAGAAAGTATCAGGTCTGTAATAGAGCCACAGCTTACAGTAGATATTGTTACATTAATAAATGAAATAAAAAGATGCACTGCAGACCAATGCTAATTTTCTTTCCTTCTGTCTAAAAGAATGACCTTATACCTAAAAGGGCTGAAAAATGTTTGTGAGAGGGCACTGGTATCAAAATTAGGTGCAGCCTGTCCTGTGATCAGGTTAGTACTAAGTCTAAGATAAGTACTTGCACATCAATTATGTGACTGTCACAAAATATTAGTTAATAATGAGAGAGGTAAGAACACCTAGATCTGGAATGATGGGGTGAATCCAACAGTACCAAACTTAACAGGCAAAATAGTTAAGCCGTTATATTTGGGCCAATACTCCAACTGCCCAAACATGACTGATTTCAGGTGATTGTAAACTTCATATAAATCTTCAGTCTTCTGTATTATGTGGATACCTCCAATTAAATATAACCTAACAGTGCACTAATTGGAGTGCTTTTTGCTATCTGGAGGAAAGAAAATAATCATTTCATTGTACTTTTCAATCACCCATTCATTACACTCACCTCACCTCTCCACTCTCATTTATTGACTCAATTAATATTGATTATCTACAAAGTCATAAGTGATAGATATGTAGTCATAAGATAGGCAGGGCACATGCCCCTGTGGAGCTTATATTCAATCAGTTATTGTTCAGACCATGTACAAAGTGCAGTGGTTGGTATTGCATATGACTTTAAGGGAATCAACAAGAAAGTGAAATCTGCCCACCGACTTGTAACAAGTTTGGAGTAAACTCAGCCATGTAAAGAAGAGCTGAAGTTTCTGAGGGAGAGAAGAGTTTCAGACTTTGTCACAGCTTTCTGCAAATTTATGAACAGCTGTTATCAAATTCTCATACGATTTATATACAAGAAGTGAAAAACTAAATCTAGTTGAGTTGGTAGAGGAAATTAGAGAAAGTTTAGCCAAAGATGTGATTCTTAATCTGTGTCTTGAAGGATGAATAGGAATTCGTTAGGAAGAAAAGAAAGGGCATGTCATCAGATGGAGGGAACGGTGTGTGCAAATTCTCAGAGCCATACAATGATAGGGTCTTTGGTAACAGCATGCATTTAGGAGTGTTTGTAGTACAGAGAATAAGAATTGGAGGGGAAAGGTGATGGGGAGCAGCTAAAGATGAATCTGAGAGAAAGTCTTGGAACAGATCATGGGAATCTTTTATGCCAGGAAGTTTAAATTCTGTTTGAAGGCACTGTGGGAGTAGGTGGGCATCAAAGTAGTATAGGCAGGGGAGTGACATGTTCAGGTTTATATTTTAGAAAGGCCACACTGATGCATTGTGGAGGAAGGATTTAGCAGAGGGCAAGATTTCTGGTTGGAAGGGGAGGAGGGGTTTCTGACATGGACTGACACTAACACTGTATTTTTGAGGTTGAGTTTCTCTTAGAGAGTCTGAAATACATTGTCTTTGTAGCTGTGGTTCTTTTACACTGAGCTGGGTTGAGGGTAAAAAAAAGGTGTTTGTTCATTCAGATCGCTTTTATACTCAGAGTGTAGAGTACGTAGTTTTCTCTTGGTGAGTCTGGTGCATCTTAGTATTTCATTCATTCATTCATTCATTCATTCATTCATAAAATATGTATCAAGTACCTGGCAGGCAACAGCCTTGTTCTTGGTCATGGAGAGACCACAGACACACAGATATGTTCTCAAGGAGCGGACGGGAGGAATAGGGACAGGCAGTAAACAACACATGAAAAGTAATTTTTGATACTTTTAAGTGCTGTAAAGTTACTAAAACTGGGTAATATGAATGGCAGTAACTTGGGTGGAGGTATATAGGTCAGGTGGAAATAGTCAGAGAAGGCCTCTCTGAGGAGGTGGTATTTGAATTGAGACCTGAATAATGAGAAGGAGGCAGCCATCTTTAGATCAGAAGGAGGGCTCCATAGCAAAATGAACCACAGGATCAAAGGACATTAGGAATTATTAATATTATGTCATGCTGAAGGACCAGAAAGGCCAGTGTGGAATGAATACATTCAGTGAGGGGGAGGGTAGTACTAGACGAAGTCAGAAAGAAAGGCAAATGGCAAGCATAATACAGTCAGGATTCATAAGGTCTTTGTCTGAGGTTGGGATTTCACCTCATCTGTGTTGTAAAGAAATCATTCTGACTGCTTCTAGTGGGGGGTGGATTGGAGTGAGACAAGAAAAGGAGCGGGGAGACCAAATGAAGGTGATTGCAGATGTCCAGATGAAAAAAAAAAAGTGACTTCTTCTATGGTAGTGGCAATGGTGATGAAGAAACACTGGTGGCTTCTGGAGGTCAAGCCAAGAAAACTTGCTGATGGATTGGGTATGGGGAGCCAAGGGAAAAAAGAATTCAAGAATGGGACCTTGCTTTTGTGCTTAGCCAAATGTGCCATTCTTTTGCATATGAGAAGCTGAGGGAGGAAAATAATCGGTTAGGAAAATTAAGAGTTCTGTTTGAGATGCTTGTCAGGCTTCGAAGTGAAGAGAATTTAAGCATTGAGTCTATAGTCCTACGAGGTGATTTTAAAGGTATTTCAAGGTGAAATTTTGAGCCATTTAAATTTATTCTGTTTTATAACAAAATATTCTCAATTTTCACACCTAAATCTATATCACAATGGAAGTTAGTATCACAAAACTGCAGTGACTAGGACTTGCATGCTGATATCAGTGTTCTTTTTCTTCTATCTTGCCCTAGAAATTTTGATTTCTGCCTCTTTAAGTAGTTTAAAATACCCTTTAACATTTTGTTCAGTAATTGAATTTTAGCTTCCAATCTTGAAAATAAAAATACAAATAATTTAAATAGGCATGAGAAATTAATATCTTCCTTCCTTCCTTCCTTCCTTCCTTCCTTCCTTCCTTCCTTCCTTCCTTCCTTCCTTCCTTTGCGCCTCTCTCTCTCTCTCTCTCTCTCTCTCTCTCTCTCTCTCTCTCACTCTCTTTTTCTTTTTTTCTTTTTGGACACCAATTCAAATCATCAATTAATTCCTATAAAAATCCTGGGTGCCAACTTTTACTGATTTTTCTTATTGTTGGCACTCTCTGCAAAGACAGACTAATCGTATACTCCTTGGTTTTCTTTCCTCTTTCATTTTCAAATCTTTCTTCCTTTTCACATATGCTTTTGAAATTCAAGTAATTGAAGAGCTTCACAAGATTTGGAAGGGACAAGAGTGTGCTCATGATTATATGGCTGGTCTCAAGGGAAGGGAAAACACCGTTCTCAGTTGCCTTAAATTTATTTCTATTATGGGACCTTTTCTCATGGCTCTGCAGACAAAGTTCCAGCTGAAGTTTGCATTCAAGGCAGTGTTATATAAACTCACATTGACTGGGTTGAGAAATAATTTTTAAAAATACATTTTGTTCATTACCTAGGAAAGATATTAAGACATTTTTTCAAATTATCTAATCATGAAAGCTACTGATTCCTTCAATTTTTGTAATAACAACATAGGTTTCATTTAAAATTAATGTTACAGCTACATACTTAGACAGAAATGTTTAGTTCATTTGTTTATGTTAATTACATTACATCTACTTCCTTTTACATCATGTATAATGCATTTTAATTTATTCAGTGTGTCGTGATTGAGTTATGGCTATGGATTTCATAATTTATGTTGTAAAAACTTTATAAAAAGATAAATTCTTCGTTTCTACTGATCTTTAAAGTAGATTTAT
Organism: Hipposideros armiger; assembly: GCF_001890085.2. Lineage (NCBI taxonomy): Eukaryota > Metazoa > Chordata > Mammalia > Chiroptera > Hipposideridae > Hipposideros > Hipposideros armiger. The sequence goes on from NW_017731474.1 coordinate 1,871,658, forward strand.
GGCTTTCAAATAATAGCCTTAGAAGTTAAAATTTTAATACCATTTTAATGTATTCTCTAAACACTACTTCAACATTAAATCTTGCATTTAACTCTTGTATTATTCTGTTTTCCATCGTACCTTATTAGTGTTCAGTAGTGACCAGCATGTACATTCAGGACTTCCTGACTTTTTCCTTAGAGGGATTATATGTTAAAGTTGGAAGAGCTTTAGAGTTATTTCATAAATGGGAAAATTGAAACTGAAGAGAGCTCCTCTCTTATCCAAATAGTTTTATCATACTGCTCTCATCCTTATAGAGTGACATTTTTATTTTATTTTTTAAAAGATTTTATTGGGGAATTGGGGGAGGGGGACAGCGTTGGAGAATCAGGGAAGGGGAACAGACAAGTTGCTGTCCTTTGATTCTTCAGTCTAGTTGTGGACGATGTTGCTTCACTGGCCCATGTTGGTATTTTATCATTGCGCTCTTCCTGGGTGAGGCAGATCGGTCGCAGGCCACTGGACGGCCGCTCACAGCAGCTCTTGGCTCATGCCAGCTGCTTGCCACTCACGTTGACTGGGGGCCACTCACAGTAGCTTATGGCAGCCCACTGCAGACTCACTGCAGCCTATGCCATCGCCGGGCGACTCACAGCAGCCCAGCTCCAGGTCAAGCTGTTGTTCACCATCTTATCTGTAGAGGGCGCAGTGTCACTACCCTAATGTGGGATCCCAAACAGGGCCCTGCTGCTCAGAGCTGGAAATCCAAGCCAGCTCTTAACCAATGTGCCCCTCGGCTAGCCCTAGAGTGACATTTTAACATCACCTACCTCGGAAGTAACAGACAGAATCTAAACAAACTAGTTGGGTTTACAAGCATATTTATTGAACCCCTATGTCCCACACAAAATGAGCATTTACTCAGAATGGATATAAAAAATGGACAACTAATGGGATATGATGCAGTGGAGGGAAGACTGTGGATCTGCCCAACTAAATTTTGTGGCCTCCTTAGCTAATGCATTAGTATTTTCTTGTATCAACCAAAAACCCTGTGCATGTTCTGTGCTTTGTTGCTCATTTCTGGTAGCATGGCCTTTGCAAGGAGGGCATGACCAGACAATTTGTTTAAATACAGAATACAGGCAAGGCAATAAAAAGAAAAGGTGGTTTCAATAACGTGACTCAGAGAAGATGACAGATTTTATGACTTCTGCGCGTTGGGGGAGATTTTTTTCATTGTTCTCAGTCTTCATTACTCTCCTCAAATTAAAAAGCCAAGAACAGTTTGGAAAGAGACTGAATAGTGTAACTCCAAGTGCAAGCAGCAGACATGCCCCCCCCCCAAGTTAGGAGAGGCATTTCCATAACAATGTTTGCAGAGTGTACATCTAAATTTCTAACCTCTGCATACTTCTGTGCAGTGTGTGACAGCACCATGGATGGCTGCAATGGCAGGTATGTAGTTGTTGAAGGCTTTGTCTTTAAAGTCTTTGAGAAATTTCAGAAAGGAAGATTGAGATTTTTTGCCACTACTATTCAAAGTTTTGAAGTAGGAAAAGGATATTACAGCTGAGATTGCTTCGAGGAAGACAGGAGGATAGATGTATCTCACTTGCCAATGATGGTTATGATTTTAGTGCTTAGAAGAAGCATATTTTGTAAATAGCCCCTCATTATTATAAGGTCTTGCCAAGACGTGTTTCTTTCTGATGGTGACATGTGTCACACTGACTCTAGGAAAAAGTGTGAAGCAGATATTTGTTATTGAAGACTCAGCCATCTATTAAGAAATCTCTTTTCTTTCTGCCTCAAATTTGCTTCCCAAAGCTATTCTCAACAAAGGGATCATACTTTGATAGCAACTCCAAGTGTAAACATCTGACAATGGCTAAAAGTCTTAGTCTCCTTAACATATTTGCATTTTCTCAGAAATTGAAATCTTGAACTAAGCAAATGAAATGCCATTGGTGCAATTTTTGAGCAATTAATGAGCTAATGAGGGATTTTTTTGGAGAGGAACAAGAGGACTTTCTTGTCCCCTTAAAATATAAAACAAACCAAACAAATGAACTAATCTATGAGCATTTGGTGGGTAAAATTTATATAAATCTGTATTGTCAATGATGTACACGGTTGGACAATTAAGTTTGCGAATTCATCCTAGAAAAAGTGCTACATACCTCTCTGCTGAATATCACTATGGTCACCTTTGAAGAACTCCCCTTGGGAAGCTATGCACCGACCCAGCGCATAGCTTCAAAGCAATTTTGGAACTCTTTTTCTGGAATGGCCATCAGAGCTGTCGTCGTATTACCCTTGATGTCCTGAATGTCATCAAAATGTCTTCCTTTCAATATTTCCTTTATCTTTGGATAAAGAAAGAAGTCATTGGAGGCCAGATTAGGTGAGTAGGGAGGGTGTTCCAATACAGCTATTTGTTTACTGGCTAAAAATTCCCTCACAGACAGCGTAGTGTTAGCTGGTGCATTGTTGTGATGCAAGAGCCATGAATTGTTGGCGAAAAGTTCAGGTTGTCTAATTTTTTCATGCAGCCTTTTCATCACTTCCAAATAGTAAACTTGGTTAACTGTTTGTTAACCAATTGGTTACAAATTCATAATGAATAATCCCTCTGATATCAAAAAATGTTAGCAACATCGCTGCAACAATTTCACGAACTTAATCGTCAGAACTTAATTGTTAGAATTAATTGTTCTATAGAATAGAAGAATTTGGAGTCATACAAACTAGATTATTTTCATATAAGAACACGTCCTTCTGAGGAATTAGAGGATTTCTGCAGACTAGAATTCCATCTCCTGTAGTCAGAAATTTAGGACAACCTCTTTTTAGTAGATCCTATGCCTATCTCTAAGCAGAAAAATATAGATTTTGGGTGTCCAACCTCAGGCCCCTATCTTGGACGTCATAGAAACTTCCAATTCAAGACCTGGCGGGTTATCAAAGTAGTTTTTCATCTCTGTTAGATCTGTGAAGACTGGGGTAGTTAGCATAAGCTTCATGGCGAAGTTGAAGTTTAAGTTTCACTATAAAGACTGGCCCATGTTTCTGGGTTTTCTTACAATGTGTACGTCTTTGTTTCTTCATGTCAGCCAGTCACAATTCTACTTGTTAAAGATGCATTTCACATGTCACCTGTTCCGTGAAACTCTTTCTTATATTCCTGTTTGGAAGTGATCTCAACTTCATTTGTCTTTCCACATGCTTTATTTCTCTATATATACTTTACGTTCTCAGCAAACTTATTTTTGTATTTGAACAACTGTGAGCTCTTTAAGACGGGTTAAGCCTCATGTATTTTTGTATCACTCCTTAGCAGAGTGATTAACACATGAGGTGCTTAAAAATACTTGTTGTATTGAATTTTTCTGTCCTTCAATTTATACGTCTTGAATACTTACTGCTTGTCAAGAACTATGATAAGCATTATGTATTCAAATCAATTTCCCCTCCTTGGGCCCAACAAAGATAAATAAAATAATATTTTCTCAATTACAATCCCTAGAATAGAGCAATATTCACGGCGGCTTGGGATTTTACAGAGAATGCTTCAGTTATGGATTGCTGATTGGTTTGAACAGGCCTGTGTGGTTCCTTTAACCTCTGTGCCAGGAACACTTTTCTCCCAAGTTAACTTTCTCCTCTTCTCACCTTTGAGCCTTTAGCTGCTCCTATCCTGGAAGGTTTCTCTGATTTCAAACCCTCCCAACTTTCTCTCCATATGTGTTAAATTGTGTGAATTTAGGATGAGTATGGATATCAGATATTCTGCTATAGTTCCCCTTTTGTTTCCTGTGGAGGAAATATTCATTTTAAGAATGAGTATATGTTTTGTAACAATTACTTGATAGGTAAGAAAGCTGCATTTCAATTTCTATACAAAATGCCACCTATTATTCAGAGCAGTGCTACCCAATAAAAATTTCTACAATGATGAAAGTCTATTCAATATAGTTGCCACTAGCCCCTTGTAGCTAATGAAGTGCCACTAGCCACTTGCTATATGGCTTACGTGACTGAGGAACTGAGTTTTAAATTTTATTTAAATGTAAGTAACTATATGTGTTTAGTGGCTATTGCACTGGACACTGCAGATACAGGCCAATGACAGAATAGTTTTTTCACATATTTCTATGAGTAAAGTGCCCTTGAGTAACTCTTTGTGGGAAACACTACCTATATTATATTATCTTCAGGATATCATCCCCATTTTGGAGCTTCACAACACACACAAACATGGTAAAAGCTCTAAGAAATCTTACTGCAAAAACAAACAAACTGTTTATATTGGTTTAACTCAGAATTTTCTGATCACATTTGACCATGGAATCAATGTCCTGCTCCCCCATCAATTATGCCTATGAACAACATGTGACCTTATTCACCCTGCAGAACGCTTTGGGGCAGCGGTTCTCAACCTGTGGGTCGCGACCCCTTTGGGGGTCAAACGACCCTTTCACAGGGGTCGCCTAAGACCATTGGAAAACAAAAAGATATTTACATTACAATTCATAACAGTAGCAAAATTACATTATAGAGTAGCAACAGAAAGAATTTTATGGTTGGGGGTCACCACAACATGAGGAACTGTATTAAGGGGCCGTGGCATTAGGAAGGTTGAGAACCGCTGCTTTGGGAAAAAGTCATCTTCAGACCCCTTTCTCATTAAAAGCCTGTGTTCTACCTTTAGCCAGACTTATTCCATCCTTTAGTGGGAGCATAAGGATGTCTTAAGTAGAGATAAAGAGGAGCCTTCTCTAAGTTTTGTAAAATCTCCTAGGAGATGGGGCATGACATTTGCCACGTAGGCATGAAGTTATCGAGACTCTGAAATTACCCTTTGCAGGGAGGTGGTATGTTTTCTAGTTATAGCTGTGGCTGAGCCTCTGTTCCCAGAAGCAAGACATGGGCTCAGTTTGGTCTCCCAGGTCGGACTCCCTTTTTTGCACAGGTTAGAAACAACACCCTAGCCCCCACTGCAGTCTCTGCTGTCATGGGTTGATCCCACTAACAGTAATATGGGAAGGAATATGGTAACATTCAGTTGTCTTTTCCCCCTCCTCTTAATAGACCAGTTAGCGATGCTTCAGATGAAATTGGTCTGAAGGCTGAGAGCAGGTCCATTATTGGGAGCATTTGCTTTAAATTATGAAACCCAGCAATGCTTGTGGCAAGGAGGTGGCCAGCTCTGCTGAAAAAAGGCGCACACTTGTCTGTTTCTTGCGTTCTGTTAAATATTTCTTATTTCCTCAGAATACACCACAAGGACCATTTGACTGCCCCCTCTGGCTTCTGCTTCTTGCTTGCAGCATGAACAGACAGGTAATAACCGTTCAGCAGGGCCATTACCTCTTCTAAAGACTATTATCAAAATGGTCATTATACATAATGGAGATTATTACAGGCAGCCTGAGAGATCTTTTAGATACATCTCTCCAGTAATCGGTGGCCCTTTTTAGCCTTATGTATCTGTGGGGATAATAACCAGGGCACAGAATCCATGACAAATGGCGATTTTTAGCAAAACTCTGTCAGCTTTTAATGCATTAATTGGATTGTGGATTTAAATTGTACTTATGCAGAAACTCTTAAGTTTTAACTCTTGACAAATACACAGTATGACAGGAGCATTCCAAGAACAGGTGTTAAAATATATAGGATACATTTTCCATGCCTTTACTGTGCAATCCCCTATGCAAGGATACTGGTACTAATGAATCCTTTGGGAACAAACTCTTTTATAATCAAGTAACTGGTTTGTAGTTAGCCAATCAATAAGTATTTATAGGCTTTAGGCTTTATGCTAGGCACTGGAAATATGGCAGTTAGAATATACAGAGGAATTTAGAGTCTAGTAGCATGTTTAAAAAAAAAAGTCAAATTTCAACCTCTTTTAGCCCTAAGAAATAAAACTTTTTGTATAGCTTCCACTTGTTTCCAACTATTTGAAGTAAATAGATCCAGTCCTAGGTAAAAGTGTGAATTCTGCTAGGTGATACACAGTTAGTTGCTTACCAAACTGCCTTTCTCCTTTAAAGCCATAACCCCATTATTGTTTGGTTGGTAAGATATCATCCCAAGGGAATGCATATAAGCTAGTCAAGTGTAATAGGTTGGCAATATGAAATTCTTGGCATCTCAGTAGGAACTGAAGACCCAGGAACAAAAGCAATCGGTGATTTTATAATCTGTCACTCCAAAGTAGAGGTAGAGTGGTGTTGCTACATCACTGGTGCCCAAATAACAGATTTATAAATTATCACCCACCATCCCTCTTTGAATGTGAAAGGGTTGACAATATTTTTTGGAAAAAGCTGTTGGAGAGCTATGGCATTTTGCTTTCTCCTGATGGTGGGACTTGCCTCTCAGTTTACAAGAGAGAGAGGGTTTTGAAAGAAACATGGAGATTTTGCTATTGGTATCCTTGATGTTGAAAGAACAGAAGGGACTAGTACCTGACCCTTGCCTGAGAAATTTAAAAGCTGAGGACTTTGTCTAGTAAGCTACTCTGACAGCCAAGCAAAGAAAGGTGGCTTCACTGCAATGCATAGCCTTAACAGGTTTTCTGGTGCCAATGAAGCATGAGTGTTTTATCTGGGCCAGATAGGGTCATTCAGGAGAAAGAGCAGAGCTGTTCTGGAATAAATATACACAGACTTTGCTCACCTAGAGGGGCAACAGGGCTCAAAGAGAGAGTCTCTGTGAAGACCTGTGAAAATCAGGTGATTAGGGGCAGTCGTTAAGGCCAGATGGAGGACACACTGCATTTGTAGATACTCAAAGATACCCCAGCATTAAAAACTTTCTTGCTGCACATTTTGCTCAGCTCTTCTGTGTTTTTATAGGTGAAAGCTTCCTGTATGATACATTTGCTAAGATAATTCCTGTTACCAGCCACCTCTCTCTGAACTTTCCTTGTTTGAGATGTTAGTTCCCACTTTGGAAGTCCTGTACAGTCCAGGTCTGTGTACTCCCAAGTCCCCATTAAAGAGCGAAGAGTTTGCAATTGGTCATTATTTTGCCCATATGCTGTTTTTCTTTATCCATCTACCCCCTGCCGCTGTTTTTGGCAATGATAGTCTGATTTTCCTTTTGTTAACCTGTGAGGAACAATTCATAATCACTTTCAGTCAGTATAGTTGACTCCACCCATGATTCCAAAGGTAGGCATGCATCTGAAAACTGGCCCATTGGTGTATTCAACTGTGTTTAACACAATAATTAGCTCAGAGCTGATCTGAGAGAATTTTGGGGGGGGGACTATATAGGAGAAGCACCTTCTTTTTGCCAGGATTGTTAAGCAGATAGGTGGTAAAGGAAAAAGCACTGGTGGTTTCCATGCTCCTCTTAAGCTTACCTCAGTAGAAAGCAGAGCCAAGAGATGGGCCGGGAAGATTTGTCATGACACCTTTTGAGCATCTGTATCTGAATAGGCCTGAAGTCATATCTATTCTACTTATGAGAATAATTTGCCTTTTCTCCCCATAAAGCATTTTGTATTGGATTTTGTCATTTACAACAGATAAAGATGTACCCAATAGATATTTATACTATGGTTAAGTTGCTTTCACCAGAGATTTAAAAAATTACTTATTATATACCAATTACATAAAAATATTATTCTCCTTACCCATTTTTTAAATAGGGAAACATACAAAAGAATAGCAAAATGCATTTCCATATAGTCTGCACTCAGATTTCAACAGTTAACTCTATCTATTCTTGCTGTACCACTTGAGAGTATATTTTAGACATCATGACACATTATTCTAAATGTTTCAACATATAGGTCCTAAAAATAAAGAATTCTCCTATATAAACAAAACACCATAGTCACACTTAGGAAAATTAAAAATAATTCAATACATTCTAATATTCAGTCCATATTTAAACTTCCCCAATTTTCCCAAGTATGCCTTTTATAGGTGATGCTTTTTTTTTTTTTAAAGAATGAAGTTCTAATCAAGGTTCACAGATTGACTTTGATTATTAAATCTCTTTGGTCTACAACTGTTTCCCATTTTTTTTATAGATTTTTTTTTTAATTGGGGAACTGGGGGGATGGGAACAGCACTGGGGAATTGGGGGAAGGGGAACAGATAAGTTGCCGTCATTTTGTTCTTCAGTCTAGTTGTGGAGGACGTTGCTTCACTGGCCCAAGTTGGCACCATCATTGCACTCTTCCCGGGTGAGGCAGATCAGTCGCCAGCTTCTGAACGGCCTCTTATTGAGGCTGCCGGCCGCTCACGCTGGCTGCTGGCTACACACAGTAGCCCATGGCAACCCACTGCCACAGGGGCTGCAGCCTACGCCTTTGCCTGCAACTCCTGGCAGCCCAGCTCCAGGTCGAGCTGTTGTTCAGCATCTTAGTTGTAGAGGGCAGTGTCACTGGCCCTCATATGTGGGATCTGAACCGGGGCCCTCTGGTGTCACAAGCCAGTTCTTAACTATCGTGCCACTCGGCCGGCCCTGTTTTCCATTTTTTAATAACATTGATATTTTGAATAGTCCAGGCAAGTAGTAGTAAAGAATGTCCTCTATTTTAAATTTGTCTAATTTAGATTCCAGATGATCTCATTTAACATGTTCTCTAACTCATAAAATGCTGATAAATTGGAAGTTATGTCTAAAGGCTTGGTTATATTCAGTTTTGTTTTTGTTTCTTTTTTGCAAGAATATTTCATATAGGTGATATTGCAGTTTATTGGGAGGCACATAAGATCAGGTTGCTTAATATTAGTGATGATAAGCTTGGCCATTTGCTTGAGATGGTGGTTGTCAGGTCTCTTACTATATAGGTACATTTCCCCCTTTCTCCTTAGTAAGTAACCTGTATGGTAGTTACTTACTTTAGGTAGTTACATACACGGTGTGATACTTTAGCACCATGAAAATCCTAAAATATTTCCACATTAATTTGTTGACCTTCTTTTGTTTTCTTCCCACCCTCCTCCCTTCTCTCTCTCTCTCTCTCTCTCTCTCTCTCTCTCTCTCTCTCTCTCTCTCTCTCTCTCTTCCCTTCCCCCACTTCAGAACTGGTAAGATGTTGACAAATTCACTTAGTTTTTCTGTTTCTTAGAATGTCTTATTTTTACTCACTTTTGAAGGATATTTTCAATGAGCTTTGAATTCTAGGTTGGCAGTTCTTTTCTTTCAGACTTTAAAGATGTCATTCCATTATCTTCTGGCTTATATTATTTCTGTTGAGAAGTCAGCTGTCAGTCTTATTTTTACTTCTTTGAATATGTAATGTCTTTTATCTTCAACTGCTTTTAAGATCCTTTTTTGTTATGCTTTATTTTAAAATTGTTTTACTGTGATTTGCATAGGTCTTGTTTTTCTTGTATTATAAGGCATGGCAAGAATTGTGGATGTCTCAACCTGGAATTATTGAAATCCCACCATGTCACTTTTTGTTTTAACTCATCCAGTTGTACCAATTACTCATCTTGCTACAAATTTCTGTATTATTGGTACTCTCTAATTGAAAATAATAAAAGCCCACCAAAAATACCTTAAATAAAAGTCAGAAACTATTATAAAGATCATCTTGTAATAGACGTTACAGGTGGTCCTCAGCAACAAACTGGAACTAAAAACATAAATGTTAGATAAGGCTTTCTCTTTTCATTCCTCCTTTTCATGCATCTACTGCTTTTCCTCCTCAGTTTTATACTTCCTTTTTATTCACTTTATTGGAGACATGCAACTACCCAATGTGCATAGCAGAAAATAATTGCTATGGCTCCTAAGTTTATATCTCCTCCAAATAATGGTTATAATAGTGTATGCCTAATTTCAATTTCCCTGGGAAGAAACTCATTGTCCTTGTTAGTTGAAGGGCCCAACCCATGTTCAACCAACTTGGCCCAACCCAGGTCAGTCAGGCAGTGTCACATTGTAAGGACATGACCTCTGAGGGGCCAATGCTTTAATTATATGCTTTGAGAATTTGGACTTACAAGTTATTAATAGTAAGTGTTGGCTACATCTTCCTATTCTCTATGGAAGCTAGTCTCTATATTGCTTTACTTTGTTGAGGATGAGCTTTCCAGAATGTAAGTATCTCCTGTATATAGGTTAGCTAGAAATTATCTTAACTATAACCTAATTGTAAAAATGTGAATACTTTTTACTGTACTGCAAGATCCTGGAATCTAGAAAAGTATTCTTTTGGCAAGCCAACCTGAAGCTACACTTGCCTATACCCATGCTATTGCCCTAGGCTACATCTTTCTCTTTCAACATTTTTGTTTTTAAAACTGTACCCTGCCATCTCCTAGCTTCAAGATCCCTGGGCATATATTTGATAAGTACTGTCACATTTGATGGTATTTTATGTAATGCTAAGTAATCCTTTTATACCATTTTACTTTTATCTGATGTTACAGAGGCAGCCCTCTGGTTCTTTTGTTGTTTTGCTTCTGTTATCAGAATTACCAACCAAAGAGCATATTATAGGAATGAACACTCTTCATTAAAAAATGAATGATTCTACAAAGATTTGATATCTCAGATCAATTTATCTAACATCATTTATATAAAAATGGAGTAGATGCTTAAAAACCCAATAATTACATAGATGTTCTTTTTTTTTTTT
>NW_017731474.1:1882723-1894751 GCF_001890085.2 Hipposideros armiger
TTCATTTATTTCAGGATACAGAAATATCAAAATATACCTAAGTTTTAAAATGTATTTTACTTCTTTTATATTTTTGTTTTCCTGTAAAAAAAAAAAAAATATATATATATATATATATATATATATATATATTATATTTGTACAAGAGAATGTACAATTTTGTCCCAGATAATTTAAGAAGACAACAAACAGCTTCAAATAATTTTTTAAAAAGATTTTCTATTCCTTATTCCTAACATTGAGAAGTTCCTTATGAAAACATAGTTTCTGCTAAGAGAAATGCTTACATTTTTGAGAGCAGGCTTTTGATAAACTTGTGAATGCATCACATTTCAAGAACAATGGCATACAAAGATGTGATTACTATAGTTGGAAAAGAGGGTCACCAGAATTCAGCTTTGTCCAAAAACAGTGATATAGTTAACAACATCTGTGAGAAGCTATGTTACTGAGCAGCCTGGTGATAATAACCGATTCCCTAAAGAATGTTCTGGTTTATAATTTTCAGCTATAATAATGTGTGCTGGTGTGTCCTAATGAACATGGTGAGGCATGTTCACATGGCTCAACCTTGTTGTCCTCTTAACAGCCGCTCAGAGTTGCTGAGGGGCTGGCCTGGTTTTGTTTTCCAGACTCTCCAAAAGCCACTCATCAAGGCAGCATTCACCAAGCATTATGAATGGTGCATTACCCATTCAAGCAGGTTAGAAAACAAGATGGCTGGACCCACTCCCTCCTCCATGTTCTCCTGCTCTAACGGGATTCAAGCCCATTGTAGCTTAGGACACATGTGGGAGGTGTGGTCTCATTTCAAAGGAGAGGGACTGATGTTGTGACTGATGTCTGCATGGATTCTGTCTAAATGTAACCATTTATAAAGACTGGTTCTTTGTTATCTCTTAAGTACTTTGTAACATGGATCAAGGATCAAAATGAACAGAACTGGTGTATTAGTTTCCTAGGGCAGCCATAATAAGTTACCACTAGCTTAAAACAACAGAAATGTATTTTTCTAATAGTTCTTGGGGCTGGAAGTCCAAAATCAAGGTGTCAGCAAGGTTGGTTCCTTCTGGAAGCTCTGAGAGAGAATCTGGTCCATGTCTTTTTCCTAGCTTCTGGTGGTTTTTGGTACTCCTTGGCATCTTTTTATCTTGTGACTGCATCATTCCAATTTCTATGTCCATAATCTAGTAACTTCTCTGTGTGTCTCTCTGTTTCTCTGTGTTTTTTGCCCTTTGTAACGATATCAGTGATGATTGAATGTAGTGCCAACACTAAGCCAGTTTAATTTACTCTTCATTTACATCTGAATTATATCTACAAAGACTCTATTTCCAAATAGGGCCATATTGACATGCACTAGGCCTTAGGATTTGAACATATCTTTTGGAGGGACAAAATTCAATCCATTATAGTTAGTTTTTGTTCTACAATCCTGTTTAACTCACATGACTTCTTTCTTCCCCTATTTCATCACTAAAATCCAAATTCTTTCTCAGGAGATCTCTTCAGTAGAATTGATGATTGAATGCAGCTTTAAAAAAATGCTATCACCAATCAACAAGAATCATTCTGGTTAATAAAAAACCAATAATATTAATTAGTTTCAATAGTTACACAAAGCAACTAGATGAAGGTATTAGGAGAAAAGCACCTAAGACAATCTTTAATGGGTAACATTTGATATTTCCATTGGATAATGTTCTTAGCTATTTAATATATTGAAATTTAATTCAAGAAACAGGTACTTTATATCCACTAAGGGCAAACAACAGTATTAAGATCTGGTGATAATCTTTTTTTTCTTTCCTTTTTTAAAAATTAATTTCAGATGTACAATTAAAACGATAATATGTACATCTTCATTTCAACCTATTGGCAGTACAGAACCATAGGAGACATTGTTTTTAAATTATTTTAAAATAAACATATAATATTATGATCCAGATTAACAGAACTGTTTCCCCAAGCAGTTCCTCTAATTGAAAATTACCTCATGGCAACTCTGTTCATGTCATTAAACCTCTGAGAATTCTCTGCTCTAAGCTTAGTTTGGAAACATCTATTAGGGATCAGATTTTTCACTACCTTTCTTATTTTTGCAGCTATCTGGATCTTTCTTTCACCTTTCAGTATGATTTTTCCTTAGTTACTTTGATAATTCCATTATTTTTAGTTGGGCACCAGATTCTCAGTCTAGTAAGTCTTGAATTCCTATAGAAAAATGCCAGTCCAATAAAAAAGAGAGATTACTTTTGTTCCCTTACATGTGTATTTGACTTTTAGCTCCTTTGCTCAGCACAGTGACATACTTGTTTTTATTAGTAATGTGACTAGTGTCCTTAAACCTGACCAATCTGGAACCATTACTTTGGGAGTAATAGGGTGTGTATGTTGGGAGGAGGGGAAAGAATAGAAATCCCTTACTTTAAAATTCATGTTTTTGACCACGTGACATTTCATTCATGAATAGTCCATCATTTAAATGATCATTATCCTATTGTTGGACCTGTATACTGTTCCCAATTTTCTTCATTTTACTATTTCTTTTTACTCTCATACATTGTATCAGTAAAGATTCTTGGTTACAAACATCCAGAAAACCATCATAGATAATTTAAGAAAAAAGTTATTGGGTGTGATAGCCTGAAGAATTGACCCCAATGCATTATGAACCTATAGTAATAATATGTGTTCATACCCTTGCTGTGGCCTGTGGTAGACAGAATGTACATTCCTATCCCTTGATTTTGGGGTGGCCACATGACTTACTTCCACCAATAGAATGTTCACAGACATGATATGAGCAGTAGCTTGAAATATGCTTGTGTTTGAACTTGATCTCTTAATTTTTAGTGATCTGAGGATATATCCCAGGTAGATGCTGTTTCTTTAGGCCTGTGTTCTAGAATGAGACATATAAACTACTTGCTCCAGGGAGCCACTGGATTAATTATTATCTCACAGATTCTATGGGCCAGGAATCTGGGCACAGTTTAGCTGTGTTCTCTGGTTCATGATCTCTTGCAGGGCTGTAATCAAGGTGTTGGTTAGGGATACAGATATCTCAAGGCTCAAATGGGGAAGAATCTACTTCCAAACTCACTTGCATGATTGTTAGCAAGACTCAGTTTCTTAAAGACCACTAGATTGAGGACCTCAGTTACTGAACTGGTGGCTGACTGGAGGCTTCCCTCAGTTCCTTGCTACATGGGCCTATCTGTAGGACAGAATATAACATGGCAACTTGCTTCATCAAAGTGAAGAAGTGAGAACAAGAAAAGAGAGAGAGTGTGAACAAGATGGAAGTCACAGAATTACATAACTTAATCTATAATTGATATTCCTTGCTTTTGTCTTTTGTGCTCATTAGAAACAAGTCATTAGGTTTAGCCTATACATAAGGAGAAGGGAGTATGTAGGGGCATTATTATGAGGAAGCAGAGGTCTCTGGGGGCCATTTTAGAAGCTTTCTACTGCATATGGGTTACAGAATTATTTGGAAAGCTGGAAACTGGTTTGGACAAGGACTGGAATCATAGGAGCCGAGAGGAAGGCTACTCAGATGCTAAAAATGACCAGTGGGCATGTTTGTTTTTTTTTGTTTGTTTGCTTTTTAATCAGAATCCTGGCCACTGCCAGCTGTCTTGTTTCTGTTTCTGAGAGATATTGCATAAAGGGGTTGTTCAATCTAAGATGTGTACAGATTTATGGGTAATTTCACTGGGTTGTTTTTCTGAAATGGGTAATGCTTATTGTTTGCCTTAGACTTCATTGGGGGTAATTATTGTACATAAAGGATAGGCCTAAAGCATGTTTTCAGTAGTATATTAAGCTTCTTTTGATTACCTAATTCTTTTTAAGAAGCAACCCTAACATATGCTACTTAATGAATCAGTGGACAGATCAGTTAAAGGGATTATTTGATAATGGATAGACTTATCAAATATTTATCTTTCCAAGTTTTAAGCATTATAATACAGACTTTCTTAGTACATGTAGACCCAGGCATTGACTTTAACCACAGGCCTGGGTGAGTGGAAACCTATATTGCCGAGCCCTTTCATAACCTCCATTGCTGCGACCACAGACACTTTGTTCATGAGCCCATTGGACAGTGACGGGAGTAGCTAGTGAAAGAGGCTGACTAATCCACAGAACAGGTTATTCTATCAATCATATTATTAAAATGCTTTTCTGCTGTGGTCATCTTTTGGTGACCATTAATGTGTGACACAAAAATCTCACTTTGTGCCCATTTGGAGAGGTCTATTCACATACCTTGTGTATGCTATAATTTTCTACAGCAGCTATAACACATGACCACAGACTTACTGTCTCAAATGATATTAATTTACCATCTTATAGTTCTAGAATACAGAAGGCTGAAATGGGTCTCACTGGGCTAAACGCAAGGTGTCAGCTGGGCTGTATTCCTTTCTGGAGGCTGCCTTCCCCAGCTCCTAAGGGCTGCTCATATGCTTTAGCTTGTGTCTCTCTTTCTCCATCTTCAAAGCCAGTGATGTTGCATCTCTCTCACCATTCTTCCATTGTAGTGTCTCCTCTGACCACAGCCTTGAAAGCTTCTTTGCTTTTAAGAAATAACGTGATTAGGTTGAGCCTATGGAAGCCTGGACCTGCTACAGAGCCTTCTGCTGTTCTAGGACCATGCAAAACTGGCAGCTTTGGGGTCATTCTGTAAATAGGTTAGGGCAGCACACCAGCTTCCATAATCACATACTTTATGAGTTCAAACTATAGGTGGTTATTTTAGGCTTTTTAAAAAAATGTCAATGGGCTAAGAGAATGAGTAGATGCCCTAAAACCACATATTAGTGTATATTCATTAATTCTGTTTATGCCACTTCAGTGTTTTCCTAATTTTCTTAGAATAACATTTAAAACTCTTATCAGAGACAAAGTATATTGTACAGTGGTTAAGAGTAGACCCAGCATCTGTGTTTGAATCTCAGCTCTACCACGTATAAGAAGCTAATATGACCTTCGGCAAGTTACTTTGACTTCCTGGCCTCAGTTTGTTCACCTGTGCAATTGGAGTAATAATAGACATTATGGAGATATTATGAAGATAAGCTGAGTTAATTTACATATGGAAAGCAATTAGGGCAGTGCCTGGCACATACCGTGGTCAGTAACTAATGCATTATTATTTCTGTGATTTATACATGATCTGGCCCTTGCCTATTTTTCTACCATCCTCAAACCAACTCATAACTCCTTTCATTCATTCCAGGTAGTTTTTGCCCTCCAGGCAGTTGTCCTTGCTGTTTTCTCTCCCTGGAATTCTCTTTCTCCTGCTATTCACATGGTTGTTGTAGCCATTAGAATGAGCCTCACAGATTTCTCCTACAGATAGGAGACTTATTGAGGGCCCCTCTGCTGTGCTTTGAAATCTTTCACCAGTTTTGCATTGAGGCCATGCATCCCAGGGCTGTACCCCACCAGTGATTAAATGTCGTGGAGATACTTGGGCAGCCCCATTTCTAGGAGACAGGGGTCTCCTTTGCTAACCTTGGCTCCAGGAATCCATAAGAGTTTGCTGATCTTTCTTAGATTGCACAGCAGCCTAGGACTCTTCTAATAAACCTTCTCTCCCTCTCTCCTTTACCTGGGGTCAGACTTGCATTATGGTCTCATGACAATCTCAGCCTTCCCTTGGTCTCTCCTTTCAACACAGGCATTTTTCTCCAATAAAACCTTTGTAACTTTAATCACATCACTTCTGCTTCCTGGAGGACCTGGACTACCATAGCTGGCTTTATCTTTCTTACTGTTTTGTCAAACATCCATTCCTACATGACCTTGGCCTTCTTTGACAAACTTCACTACTGTAGTCCCCTTTCCTGGTTATTGTTTGTTTAGCATATCACCCTGCTGTTCAATTTCCTTTATAGAAATGGTCACAGTGCTTAAGTACTTATTTGCTTATTTCAGTAATTATTTTCTGTGTCCTCCACTGGAATGTAACTCTCCTTTCGAACAGGGACATGGTCAGCCCCAGCACTTAGCTGCTGTCCTGGTACATTATATATGCTTAACAAATGTTGTCAAATTATTGGATAAATTCTAGTAGCTTTCCTAACAAGGAGCTGGGGGTTTTGAGGAAGAAAGGTACTGATGGTAATTTGGGGAACTGGCGTAGTTTGGAGAGGGGCAAGATTAAGCTAGAGCCTACTGGGCAATTGAAGGCAACATACGGACTCTGGTCTCTTGGAATAACCATGTAAAAGAGATGATATGTTGACTATATGTCCCTGGTTATTTGGGACAGCTTCATTTCTGTCTTGTCAACTGTCTAAGTGCACTCACCATCATTGGGATATTTATTTTAAAAAATGATGGCCAAAGTGACACAGAAAGGACATCAGGGAGAGAAAGACAAGTACTGTATGATCTCTCTTATATGTGGAATCTAACAATAAATAAATAAATAAATAAATAAATAAATAAATAAATAACCTGCTCAGAGAACAGATTGGTGGTTGCCAGGGACAGGGTGGGGGAAGGGGACAGGAAGTGGGCGAAATGGAACTTTTTTTTTTAGTTAAATTAAGTGAAAAAAAAAAAAATGATTATGTAGACCCATAATTATTGACAAAAAAGGTATTCTCCAGTGAATTATTAAGAGAAATAAGTTGCAAAGTGCTTTTCATAGTAGAATTACTTTCAAAAGATTGTAAATATTTATAACATATAATTCAAAGAAAAGATATACATTAAAATATCAACAGGTGAGTGGACAGAGGATAATCTTTATTTTGTTCTCTCTATTTTCCTGAAGTTTGTGAAATCTTGTAATGCATAACTTTATGAAAAAATTAAATTTTCCTGTTGCTTGCATCTATATAGGATTTAGAATTTGGCTTTGAAACCCTAGTCTCCTTAAGAAGAGATTAGGGACATTCATTATTTCTTTTTACCAAATGTTTATTTTAAGTAATAAATATTTTACCCCAATAAATATTTTTGATTATGATTCAACATCCAAAATAAGGAGAGGAAGTAATATGGAAAAGTTTAGATTCATAGTGTTGGATGAAACTTAAAAGCTGCACTATTCTCTCTTCTCCTAAAAAGAAAAGAGAAAGAAAGAAAGGGAGGTGGGCGGGAGGGAGAGCATCAGTGAGTCAAAGGCAGGTTTCATTTTAAATAACCACAGTGCTTCAGTCTCTCCCAGCCCTTTTCCCTTCCCCTTGTGATGTGAGGGGAACTGTCTGGGAGCATCATATGCCCCATTGACAGAGGCAGACTCAGAATTAGGTGTAGGGAGTAATCTGTTGCCATGTCTCCTCCAGTGACTATTTTAGTGGTAGGAGTGTGTGCCACATTTGAAAATTCTGTAGCCTAATTTTAACCAGAGGTCTATTTCTGTCTTTTAAATTTTTTCCTTCTCATCTTAAGTGGTGAAGCTCAACATTAAGATGGGAATGTGGCATTTTGGCTTCAGAAAATGTGGTAGGGGTGAGGGTGGTAGTTAGTTAGTCCTGGGACTTAATGCTCATGCCTGGTCATTATTGGAAGTTATATGACAACTGGCTGAAAAATGGAAAACTACTCTGGAGTGCTCAGAAATTGTGCCAGTCTTGAGGAAAGTTGACCTAAACTTAATCAAAAGTTTTCTTCATATCGGGATATGAGGCAACAAATCACCTCAATTTGTGGCTTTCAGAGGGATGAATTTGTGTGCTGTGAATAACCAATAATGGATCCCATTTTTGTCTTAGATGCTGCTGGTCTGATATTATTCTCTTCAGGCAGATTCTCAAAGCAATAAACCTATTAGCTACTAATTCTTTGGGTCAAAAATTGCCACTGTGTGTGTGTGTGTGTGTGTGTGTGTGTGTGTGTGTACAAGTGCACATAGAAATCATTACATTTGCTATTATTTGATGTGTCTATTTAACCCAAGCCTATAAAGTTTAGTAAAAGTACAACAAAGTTCCACATATATAAATCAAGATCACGATATACAAAGAAGGGAAAGAACTAGAACCAGCAGAAAAAACATGCTATTAGCTAAATAATGCCACAGACGAGAAACTATTCCTTTGCATGGAGTCCAGGTTCATGGTAAACGTTTTAAGAGAAGGCAGCATTGCCCTGCCTTGTGTCTGGAAAGGCAGAGAAAGAAAGGAAACCTGCCAGGTATTCGTGAAGTAAAAATTCCCCTTTCTTTTAAAACACAATAGCTTGTGTAATTTTGTCACATGCATCTGTTGCTCTCACCTCTTACTTTGTGCTGATGTGCTCACCAGAGCATTCACCGGAGCAATTCTCCCTCCCACCCCTGACACCTGCCACGGGAAATGCTGCATTATTCATCGGTGAGCTAATGACAGATGATGAGATCTTTTCACGCTACATCCCTCTCAGTAGGTGTTTATCACTCTGTTCACCAGCAGCCCTGCTATTACGGAAGGGCCGGAAGAACCCTACACACTTGCTTGAAAGGTAATGGGAAACG
This sequence comes from Hipposideros armiger, assembly GCF_001890085.2. NCBI lineage: Eukaryota > Metazoa > Chordata > Mammalia > Chiroptera > Hipposideridae > Hipposideros > Hipposideros armiger. The sequence goes on from NW_017731474.1 coordinate 1,891,209, forward strand.
TGCTCAGCTTCCTGGGCTCACAAGTGCAGATGAAGGTTATCACCAGGGCATCTGTGAAGCCCAGGGCAGGAGGAAAGGTGGTCACTCTAAATGAACAGCTTAATTGTGGAAATCCATACAAATCATGTCAGAGCCACGATAATCTATCTTCTTTAGCTTCCAGCCTTTCAGCAGTCATTGCGCTGTGATAATTTCCCCCCGATTCACCTGTGATTTCTATAAATAACTGGAGTGAGGGAGAGGCGAGGAGGGAAGAGATGAGTTTGGCTTAGTGTCTGATAAGCATGCCAGCGAGGAATTTATCTTTGTCTCATACGCGAGTTGCCATCTTCTCTGAGGGTGGGCGGGGGTGTGGCCACACGCCAGAAGCTCACAGGAGGACAGTCCTGCGACCCCAGCTCCGTGCCCTGGTGTCGTTTGAAACTAGCTTGACGAGAGAGGTGGTGGTTCTAGTGATTTATCTGAAAGCTTGTGACAAAGAAATTATGGAGCAGTACCATGTCAGCATGTGGGAGGAACAGGAGAAAGGGGACTCTTTTATCTTCAAGTACTTAATTCCTTAAGGGAGTACATGTTTTCAAAGGTTTCTTTGCTGTACCGTATTTGCCACAATCACTACCAATTCAATCTAGCTTTTTTAGTCTTTTTTTTTTTTCTGGTTTAGTATTTTTTGTTAATAGGAGTAGGAGGACTTTCAATGTATAGTTCTGGGTTACAGGGATGTTAAGGAAAACAAATCTAGGTTTGAAAAAGCTGCTATGGTCAAGATAACCTGAAAGGGAGGCAATGGAATTTTTGTTCTCCCAGCTCCCTTATGGCCGATTTCACTGATCCTCTAGGATGTTAATCCAGGGTGTCCCATTGGTTTCTCTCTTTCCCCTCATAGACAGTGTGTTACAGAGTGGAGGCACGAGGATATGGATTTAAGGTGGAAAAGATTTGGGTTTAAATCATAGCTCAACCATTTTGTATCTGTGAGAATTTATTTAACTTTATGAGCCTTGCTTTCATTACTTGTACAATGGGTATAATATCAAGTTCAGGGCTACTTTGAAAACTAACAACTGTTTAATAAGTTCTTAGCAATTACTAACTCTAAGTTAAGGTGAATTTTCTTTCCTTTGACGCAGCCAAAGTAAATCTCTTTAGATAAGTTGGCAAATCTTTTCCTATGAGGTGGGCAAGTTCAGTCACTAATAAACATTACAAATTGGCTCTTGGTCAATTGGTAAACAAACAGATATATAGCCAAACCATGTAATATTCAAAAATAAGAAGGACCAGACTGTTGATACACACAGTTCAGGTGGATCTCCAGGGGAATTATGCTGAGTGAAAAAAGCCACTTTCAAAAGGTTACATACTAGATTAATCCATTTATATAAAGTTTTTTACTTGAAAACATGATAGAAATGGGGAACAGGTTAGTGGTTACCAGGGGTTAGGAGAAATTCAGGTAGGTGAGTGTAGTTATAAAAGGGCAACATGAGGGGTCCTTACTCTGGAATGTTCTGGATCTTGACTGTGGTGGTAGATTCATGAACCTACTCCTGTGATAAAGTTGCATAGAACTACTCACACACACAGGAGTACAAGTAAAACTGAATAAGATCAGTAGATTGTATCAACCATAGTTTGGTTGTGATATTATACTACACTTTTGCAATATGTTACCATTGGGGAAACTGGCAAAGGATACTGAAGATCTGTTACTTCCCACAACTGCATGTAAGTGTACAATTATCTTAAAATAAAAGCTTAAAATTTTTTTTTAAATCCCTGGGTTTTGTTTTTGTCATTTTGGCCATATTCAGATATGAAGATAATTACTCAATTAATAATATGAACATGATCTTTCTAGAAATATCCCCTAAGGAAATAATCAGAAATAATATGCTTACTTATGTCCAAGGATATCCATTGCAGCATTGTTTAGAATAGTGACATGCTAACAGCAATTTAAATTTCTAATTTAGAAATGCTTATTGCATATTCATTAAATGGGGCATTAAAATAATGTTTTAATGCACTAACCATCAACTGCATGCCACAAATGAAGGAATTGACTTATACCTTCTCCCTTTTCTTCCAATTTTTGATGCTTATTTTTTGTTATATTTTCCAATTTGCATATTGGTAATAATATTTTACGTTTTTTTGTTGGATACCATTGTAACTTTAAGTAATTTATTTTATTAGGTTTAGGCAATAACTCTTGAATCCTCCATTTTTTAAGATTGAAATATTTCAGCCCATTTTCTCCACCTCAGATTTCCAATTCTGTCAGCTAAACTATTACTTTCCTATTGTCAATGCTTATAGTGTGTACCTATAATTAAGTCTTCTATACTTTGTCTCTAGGTTAATTCTGAACATTGAAAGTCACTAAATAGAATTTCCAATATTATCATTATGTAAATTTTTGCAATTCAGAACCGGTTAGCATAATTTGATTCATAGAAAATGAGTAACACCTATGTTACCAAAATAGTGTGTTTGAAGGAGAAAATTCCTAACAAGGTCAAATAAATTCTCATCTTTTCCTACTATCAATTGCTTCAATTCTTGCTATGTGTTTTTGAGTACAGCATATATAGACCATAACTTTCTTGAGAGCATTCTGTTTTACCTATAATTTCTATTAGCCTTTGAATTCTCATGCTTTCTTTACCATATTATGAAGCTTATCCAATTTTTAAAATAACTTTATTTTTCAATTACAGTTGACATTCAATATTACTATATATTAATTTCAGGTGTAGAGCATAGTGTTTAGACATTTATATAATTTAAGAAGTGGTCCCCCTAATTACTCTATCACCCATCTGGCACTATACATAGTTATTACCATATTATTGGCTATATTCCCTATTCTTCACTTTATATCCCCATGACTCTTTTGTAGCTACCAATTTGTACTTCTTAATTTCCTCCCCTTTCTCACTCAGACCCCCAACCCATCTCCCATCTGGCAGACATCAAAATGTTTTCTGTATCTATGAGTTTATTTCGGTTTTGTTTGTTTATTTTGTTGTTTAGATTCCACATATAAGTGAGATTACATTGCATCTATCTTTCTTTGTCTGACTCTTCACTCAGCACAATACCCTCTAGGTTCATCCATGATGCTGCAGATAGCAAGAACCCATTCCCTTCCATGGCCAAGTAGTATTCCATTGTACCACCTCCTCTTTATTCATTCTTTCAGCAATGGACACAAGGCTGCCTCCACATCTTGGCCATTGTAAACAATGCTGCAATGAACATATGGATGCACATGTCCCCTTGAAGTAGTATTTTGGTTTTCTTTGGTCAAATACCCAGAAGTGAGATTACTGGGTCCTTCTTTGTCTCCTGTTTTAAAATCTATTTTGTTTGCTACCCCAGCTTTATTGTTTGTTTTCTCATTTTCATTTTCTTGAAATACCTTTTTCCATCCCCTTACTTTCTGTCTCTGTGTGTCTTTCAATCTGATGTGTCTCTTGTAGGCAGCATATGTAAGGGCTTTGTTTTCTTATCTATTCAGCCACGTTATGTTTTTAA
>NW_017731474.1:1896106-1902465 GCF_001890085.2 Hipposideros armiger
TAGTTGAGCCTTTATTGATTGGCACATTAGTGGGTGGGACTGACCCTTGGGCTGATTGGCTGTGGGGTTTGGCTACATTCACAGCTTATAGGCTGCTGTTTTGGGGGACTTACCCCACTAAGTGGGATTTGCCCCAGGAGGCTCTGGTGCCTGTTGTGACTGCCCTTTATGTGTGCCACTTGCGGGGAAAGTTGGGCAGTGCTTTGCTGTGGTCTGAAGCCAACTTCCAAGTGTGTTGTTCTGAGACCTCTTGGGAGGATCTCTGGTGCAGGCCCAGGTCATCCACTGCCTGTGACTGGTGGTAGGAGCTACAAAGCAATTTATGGTTGTTCATTTTCTTTGCTAAACCTGGACACACATGGGAGAGGACACACTATGAACCGATGACATCTGCCACCACTATCAGGTCTGTCATAGCATCAAAAAGCCAGGGCACCCTGAGACCTGTTGCCACCTGCTGGCTCCCTTAAGGTTTAGCCACTGATAAAGCCTTGTGCTATATGCTGGTTGGATGAGGCAGGGTCTCAAGGAGTCACTAGAATGGGAAGAGCTGTGGTCACCAGTTTAATATAGATTCTGGTTTCCTGAAAGTGCTGAAAAAGCCTCAGAGCATGCTGAGGCTAGTCTCTGCCTACCTGGGGCCTGTGGACTTTGATTGTTTTCCATGAAAGAATGCAATGTGGGTGGGGCTAGCTGTTCCTGGAAAGTGCCTTCAACATTAGGGGAGTTTGGTAGGGCTGGGTCACACAGGAACTCACCAGACCAATTTAGATTCAGATTTGGTCATGGGCAAGGGGGGAGGGCTTAACACAGGAAAGATGGTGCCCCCTTGCTGGCTGCATGCAAGGAGGACACCATGCAGGGAAAATAGTGTCTGTTTTCCAGACTTTGCTTCAAAGCCACACACTCAGTCTGCTCCCTGTATGACTCTGATGCCCCCTGAGTCACCGTCTCTCCACTGGAGCCCAGGGCGAGTGCCTGCTAGCAAGTGAGTCTGTGCATGGGCCCTGTAAGAGGGTGTCTAGGTTTCCCAAAACCTTCTCTCACTCCATGCTTATTCTCAACAGAGGTTTGGAGCCAGCCCATTTCATATCTCTGCCCCTCCTGCAAGTCTCAAGTTGGCTTCATCTATATATCCTTAGTTATAAAAGTTTTGTTCAGCTAGACTTCAGATGGTTCTCTAGGTTGATTGTTCTATAATTAAGTTGTAATCTTAATGTGTTCACATAAGGAAGCAGGCACAGTGTTTATCTACTCCATTATCTAGGATCTTTCCCAATTTCTTAATTGTATTTATTTAACACTGAGTTTTAAACAAATTCTAAACTTGTTTTATAGAGGTTACCATTAGCTTTGTTTTACTTGTCCTGGTTTAGCTTTTTTCTCTTGTATTCCTTTTTCATTAGGTCACAACTTCGTTCCACTGTATCTCCTACTTCTTCAAAATGATAAATGTGAGGTTAGCTTTATAATTCTTGCAGAAATAACCAGTTAACTGAAAAGTCTCAGTTTTGTAGATAAATATGTACGATGGAATTATGTTTTGCTTATTAATGCTTTGTCAAAGTTCCATTTTCCATCCATGTATGGAATCTTGGAGAGCTCTATAACTTCCTGGTGAAGTATGTCCTGGTGATGTAGTTTATTCTCAGATCTTACATCTGATTTCCTCCCCTTTCTCCAGCAAGCCTTAGTTTTGTTTTTCCTTATCTGACTTGCTTTTATCTGACCCAGTCCTTGGAGCTGGGACTTGGGGGGCACTCTGGTCTGCTTCTGGGAGAAGAACATTCTTCTCTTCCCTTTCTTGTGTCCAAGCCTCTGAACTCCACCAAATTGTCTTGTTGTTTCATAGAAAAATAGATGCTGAATGGTTATGGTAGAGGCTCTTGCTGATGACAGGGAAGGAATAACAGTATGCTAGCCACCTCAAAGCCTGTCATTTTGTTGAAGGGCAAAAACCATTCATTCATTTCCTGCTGTATCTGGGTCTAGAGATTCTAAGTCAGACAACAGACTGTGGGTAAAAAATGAAACCTCCAACTACTACCTACCACCTTTAAGATCCGCAAGTATGCTCTACTTCCACCAGTCTGGTCTAGGTCAGCCCTCAGTGGAGAGTTTCAATTCATTGCTATTAATAAGTGAAATTTCTTCTAAGATTCTGGCAATAGTCTGAGGATCTGTTTTAATTTTGATGTGATTATGAGATCATTATATTTTTCTACTTAAAAAATATTTTAGTGGTAAGTTGAGAGAGAGAACTTTAAGGACTGCTAACCATATTTCATTATAAAATTAGAATTCATACACATTTGTGTATGGATATGCATAAACAGAATATCTCAGGAACTATACTTTGGACACGTTTATTAGTTCTAGTTTGCATAGATAACTTTAAGTACAATATTACTTTAATTCTTCTAGAGTGGAAGGCGTTAGAAACATTTTATAAGTTAAACTCAAGCCTTGTTTTTTGGAGCACTTAAAGGTTGGCTAATCCATATTTCTGCATTAAATTTCTCAGTATGACATGCTGGCATATTTGGTTGCAGTGAATAATAGCTCTATTTTTCAAATTAAAAAGAAAAATGACAAGACATTTTGAAAAGATTAGGTAAAGGGGGATATAAATATAAGTGATTTTAAAAATAGAGAAATGTTCAGGCCGGCCGAGTGGCTCAGTTGGTTAAGAGCTTGCTCAAGAGCATGAGCTCTGAGCTACAGGGTCGCCAGTTCGATTCCCGGCCTGAGCTGAGCTGCTGCTGAGCTGCCAATAGTTGGCAGGATGGCTCAGTTAAAAAATAAAAATAAAAATAGAAAAGTGTTCAAAGCTTTTAATATGCAGACACTTCCAATCTTATCAAGTGGTCAGATTTTGAGCAATTTCTACTCTCCTGAAGACAGTCCTAAACCAGGAAGTAAACAGAAGAGCTGTCATTAAAGCCTTTAGACCTGTTACTACAACCATTATTAGATTATGTCCAAGAGCTATTGCTTCAAAAGACAGGAACTTGAGAACAGTTTAGAAAATATTTCAAACTTTGTTTAAAATTTCTCATTTTGAAGAAGATACTGATTAAATAGCAGCGAAGGTACTAGGGGCATGGGCTATGGCAAGGGATATGGTTTGGAATTCTGGATTTTGTCTTTTTCTAGTTGTCAGATTTTGAATAAGCTACTTATTTATCCCTTTTAGGCCTTAGTGTTCTCATGTGCATGTTAGACATAATAACACCCATCTTGTATGGGCTGCTGTGGTGATTAAATGAGAAAGTACATTTAAAGATTATTATTAACTGATTGGCTATATAAGAATAATTATGAACACTTAATTTATACCAACTACCCCATTCCTTAATGATACTGAATAAATCAGACCTACATGATAACTGCCTATGTTTGCTGAATGTGCCTGAAAATAGTGTTCTTCATAGAATTGGCCATGATGCCAATGTCCACACTTGTAAGAAATTACAAAATGCTCTATCAATAAATTATGGAAAGAACTAGTTAATTGCTCTCTATATTATGATCAAATGAATATCTAGCCTTAGGGAAATGGATAAATCTTTAGTATTGTGTGTCATAGGTTATACAGGAGGCTCCAACCTACTTGCATATTTAGGACCACTTGCATGTTTACATGCTTGAGCAAGTACTTACAAATGAAACACAAGAGTGAATATTACAGACTGTAGTCATTGATAGACAGTTTTGGATGGTAAAATATCTTCCTTCTGTTTCCTTTTGGTCTAGATAGCTACTCTTTTTACTTTTTTTTTTCCAGGCCACTTTGCTGGTAGGTAATTATGGAAGTTCAAGCTCCAAAACATTGTTCTATAAAATTTGTATTATAGCATTATAAAGTATAGCATTTATAGTATTAAAAAAAAGTCCCACTATTTTTAAAGCTACTGTAACCACAAAAGAACCTGCACTTTCAGAGATGTGGAGAAAGGAGTAATAAAACTAGTGATTATGGACAAAAGTGTGGATGGATCTGACTGCAGGGCATCAAGCGCATGTGAGATGGCAGGGCCAGGTAGGTAGAGCTGGATATGCAAACACTGATGCATGTCGGGTTTTGTTCCTGACACTTTCATTTACCACCTGTGTATCTTCAAGGAAATCACAAGATTTCTGTCTGCTTCTGACTCCTCAGCTGTAAACTGTGATGGTGTGTGATTCTGGAGTCCCAGAAACTGGGCTTAAATCCTGGCTCTTTTAACTAATTGTGTGGACAGAGTAGTAAGATTTGAGCCTCAGTTGCCTCAAATGTAAAATGAGAATGATAGTAGGATATACTGCATAAGATTTTATGAGGATCAAATGAGGTAATGCATTTAAATACAAGTAAAGTGCCACACAAGTAACAATGCACACTAAAGTTGAACTACTATTTTAAGTGTCTAGTTGAATCACAGAAAAGAAAAACTGCTGGGCAGATCACTACTATAGAGAACATTGTTTCTCTAGAGTACCTCCAATCCCCTTTTTCCTCTCACCATGTAGGTAGAATAATGATTCCCCAAAATGTCCATGCCTTAATTCCCAGAACCTGTGAATATATTATGTTACAAGAAAAAGGGACTTTGCAGTTGTAATTAAGGGAACACACTTTAAAAGAAGGGGATTATCCTGGATTACTCCCCAGGGCACAATCTAATTACATGAGCCTTTAAAAGCAGAAAACTTTTCTCTGGCTTGAAGTTGGAGATTCAACAGAAAAGGGAGTCGAGTTTTCAAACTTGAGAAAGATTAGACATGTCATTGCTGGCTCTGGGATGCAGGGCTCATGTACAAGGATTGTAGAGAGGCCTGTAGCAGATCAGATAAGGGAAGCCCCAGATGATAGGATCTCAGTGCTAAAACCACAAGAAGCAGAAATCTGCCAACAACTTGAATGAACTGGGAAGCATATTCTCCCCGAAGCCCCCTGAAAAGAACCTGGTTGGCTAACACCTTGATTTTGGCCTTGTGAAACCTGGATCAGAGAAACCAGTTGAGCCAGCTCAAACTTCTAACCTGCGTAACTGAGATAATACACTTGTGTTGTTTTCAGCCACTATATTTGTGATAATTTGTTAAGGTGGTGATAAAAAAACTAACACAACACCTGACCTTCTTAGCATCTCCTTCCAGACTCCGAAAAAGTTAGTTGCAATTTCAAGGATGTTTCACATGGATAATATCACCCAGCATAGAAAGGTCTATGTAGAGACTTTGGTAATACAGATAGGAGAAGTTCATCAGAAGGATTTGGGCAAAATTGGATGAGCCAAATAGGATAGGGTGAAGAGTTTTGTTTAATACATATATATGAGATGAGATTAGGGAATTTAAACACTGAAAGCAACATTTATGACTATCTACTTTTATCCTCTTTTTTTAAGATGAAGAAACTTAAAAAGTCAAAAGTGACTAATGGACTTGCTCAAGGTCAAATATCCCACTAAATGTCCTAGGCTAAGACTGGTTTACCAAATTCTTGTGATGTCCTCTTTTCACTTTACATATTATTCACCTAGTTGATCCTGGTCACATGTTGGGGCATAGAATGGCAAAGTGCTGAGGGTGGTGACCAGGAATATAGACCATGGTTTGCTATTCAATCAGGAATCTTGAAAACTGGCTTCTTTAAAACAATGTTTTAGGTGTGCATATGCTTAAGTCTTCATTCACCTTTCAGATAGGGTTTATGCATATGGCATTCTAGCATGGTTATATTTCTCAAGCATCCTGCTTTATGTGTAAACTAACATGGCCATACATTAGAGGCAAGTCATTGAAACATCAGAGGAGGGATTAGGTTAGGTGGCTACCAAGATCATTTCCTGTTCTAGAATTGTTCAGAGCACTCAAGGTAGTGATTTACATCTACTTAGAAGGATGCCATCCAGACCTTGACCAGTGTTCGGAAACAATTTCCCATCCAACAATAAAAAGGGATAATTCCACAAGTCAGCCATATTTATGGTATATTGTCCATGAAATCACCAAGCAGATGTATCACTGCATCATAGATCCTTCACCCAGGTTCATTTAGGCAAGGTGCTATTGCCTTAGGAGGCATTTATGAGATGTATGACAGCAATGGACAACAGAGAAAATATTTTTCTCTTTGCAACGCTGAAAATCTGGCTTTCTTTTTTTGGATGCTAGGAAAATCCTATTGGATGACTATATAACATGACAGTAAATGGGACTTTTTTCTATTGCTCCAGATTTAGTGATAAGGGCTCAAGTTGAAGAAGGTATTAGTGCCCCTCATTTAAATAGGGACACTAAAAATTGGGGCTAGATACCTCTCCAGGGCTTAATAGAAGAGGCACAACACTAGGCCAGACAGTTAAGTTCGC
>NW_017731474.1:1905255-1910245 GCF_001890085.2 Hipposideros armiger
CACTGCACCCTCTGCTGGCTTCTGTCAGAACTCCTACAAAAGCCCTCAGGTTGGAAGGAAAGTTACCTTTTAGGAAATGTTACCTTTGTTCAGGTGGAATGATCAAGCAGGGAGCAAAATCCCGGGTGGCTGTCCAGAGGACCAGGAAGGGAAGAAGGAGCAACATGAGGGCCTGGCATTATTAAGTAGTCTCCCTGCTTCTTTTGTTGTGCGCGTAAACACAATATTCATGAAAGGGACTATTGATGCTTGTGCACAGGGGGAAAGTACATTGAACTTTTCCTCAGATTGATCAAGATTCACATTGCATGCCTTTTATGTGCCATGGATTGGGGATATAGCATTATTAAAGCATAGGTCTCAAATTTAGGATCTTATCCTCTGGGGAAAATAGACATGTTGGATGAATGGACATGCTGGCTAGTTTGTGTAGTAGGTGACATAATGGAGACATAAACATATTGTAAATAAATGGATGGTGAATAGCTTGAAAAAATTATGGTATATTCTGTATAACCCCATTTATGTAAAATATTACATATATATTCATGATCCCCCTTAAAATATTAAAATATTAAAAATATTTAAAAACATAAAATAATCTAGAAGTAGTATGTCAATATTTTATAATTATTAATTGTAGAATTAAGGACACATTATAAAATTTAATTTTCAAGGGTTAAACATTTTTTGTTTTTTATGTGCTCATTGTAAAAAAAAAAAGCATCAGGTAATATGTAAAGATATAAAGAAGAAAGTGGAAAATCACCAGTATTCCATTTCCTAAATGTACTAAAAGAATGAGTTGGCATATATCTTTTGAAGCTTTTTCCTAAGCATATGCACACGCATATGAACATATATTTGAGATCATGCTGTGCTTTTTCAGTTAAGATCTCCTTTTGTCCATGTTAATATATTCTATTCTATAATTAATATATTCTATAATTGTTTTAAAGAAAATACACAAGGTTTACTTGTTTATTTATTTTTCCATCTGTATTGAGGTATAATTGACAAATAAAAATTGCATGTACGTAAGGTATGCAACATGATGATTTGATATACATATTGTTTACTTTTTGTAAGCAGAGAGTGGTTTGAAATGAAAAGCATAATTTTTTCTGCTTATTCTTTCTCAACCTCAATCTCAGTCCCCAAAGACAACCACTTTAATGCATTGCTATTTTTACTTCCTCTTGTGATCAATTTCATAAATCTAAATATTGTGTTTATATGCCTACTTTTCCTTCTACTTCCTCTCTTCCTTTTCTAATTCGCAATTTCTGTCAAGGCTTCTTTTAATTTTACATAGTCATGGTGAAACATTTCCTTTCTGAAACCATAATTATTACGAGCTTTGTCTTTAGCTTTTATTGAAGTCTGAAAACCAATAAATAGTATGTGTTTTTACAGCCATGTACATATTATTCACCACAAATTCAAATAAAGAGGTTAGATTGCATTTCCTTCTTTTTACATCCAATGTTATAACATTTTTGCCACTTGAGGAAGAATGTTACTAGTTTCAAAATCAATGAATTTGCTTTTATTACAGTTGTATCATGTTTGAGCATGACTCATTTAAACAATAGTAGCTCTTCTGGTTTTCCCTGTTTTTTTNTTCAGGTCATCTAACTTTCTTGCAGTCTTTTCAGCACTTCCACATAGTAAACTTGGTTAACTGTTTGTCCAGTTGGTATAAATTCATAATGAATAATCCTTCTGATATCAAAAAGGGTTAGCAACATCGTTGCAACAAGTTCGCAAACTTAATTGCTAGACATTGTATGCCCTCTCATTTAACCATCTCTCAATCCCAAGTCAATAAGAATAAGACTGGTGGGCCGGCCGCGTGGCTCAGTTGGTTAAGAGTTTGCTTAAGAGCATGAGCTCTGAGTAACAGAATCACTGGTTTGATTCCCACATGGGCCAGTGAGCCTCACCTGAGCTGCACCCAAGCTGAGCTGCCAACAGGTGACAGGATGGCTCAGCTGGTGAGAACACATGCTACTAATGACAAGATTGCCTGTTCGATGGTGGGCTATATCCAATCACGGCTGGAGGAATGAACTCAACACCTTGAACTGAGCTGCCGCCCGGTTGGCTCAGTGGATACAGCATGTGCTCTTAATAGCAAGGTTGCTGGTTCGACTCCCTCATGGAAAAAAATAATAATAAGACTGGTGTATAAGAGTTTGCTAGCACTCCCATAACAAAGTACCCAGGCTAGTTGGCTTACACAACAGAAATTTATTTTCTCATGGTTATGGAGGCTAAAAGTCTGAGATCAAGGTGTTGGCAGAGTTGATTTTTTCTGATGCCTCTCTCCTTGACTTGTAGTTGGCTGTCTTCTCCCTGTCTTCACATTGCCTTTTCCATATACTTGCCCTGTGTCCAAATTTTTTCTTCTTATAAGGGCACACCAGTCATATTGGATTAGGGCCCAACCTAATGACCTCGTTTTAACTCAGTTACTTCTTTAAAGATCTCATATCCAAATATAGTCAATATTCTGAGGTACTGGGCGGGGGTTAGGACTTCAACTCATGAATTTTGGGGAAACATAATTCAACCCATAACAACTGGTAAAGGAGAGATTCATTGAGTTCTGCTTCTTGTAAGAAATGTTGTGTTCAAGGTGAAAAGTGTTTGTTTTATTGCGCTGTCCTGGAGAGCAAAGGAGTGAATTTTCTCCCTAAAGCCATGTGAGAGGTCATTCATAAAAATTAGGATGTATTTTTATGAAGGGGGGTATATAGCATCTCATTCCCTCCCTGAACTATTGCAGAGCTGCATAATGCATGGAGCAGGGCTCAGAAGGGAGTTCTTAGGGGAGCTTAAAATATGTACTTGAGTTTGGGGGGTGATTATGAGCATAGAGAATGGTATCTTCTTGTATGGGAATTCTGTCTGGAATTTCTGAAGACTGAGTTTTTACTGAAATATCTCACAGCAGCGGTGCAGAAGGGATGCTGACATAATGTCTTTAATGAAAAAGATGGGGATCACCCCCATTCCAACTTTCTACTGTTCTTGGAGAGCTCAGTTGAGAGCCGCAACTGTTAGCATGGCTACCCATGAAGGACTACAGAGATTAAAGGGTGGGTCAGATATCCTTGGCCTGCCTAGGTGACATTTAGACTAAGCAAGTGGATATCCTACTCAGAGAAGGATTTCACAGTAAATATCACTGGCGAGGTTGCTCAAGAATTATATACACACTGTCTTTGTCAGTGGTTCTCAACTAGAGTGAATTGACCTTCCAGGGGACAATTAGTACTTTTGGTTATAACAACTGGGGGGAGGTTGCTACTGCATATAGTGAATAGGGACCAGGATGCTGCTGAACATCCTGCTCTGCACAGGGAAGCCCACATAACAACAGATTATCCAGGTGAAAACATCACTAGTGCTGCTGTTTATAACCCTGATGATCTATGTGGTGGTGATTACATTGATATGGACCTCCACATTAGCATGTGCTACTATATTGTTGTGGGCTGCCATCTTGTCACGGGCCATCACCATTACACAGAACCAGACTGCATCCGAGGGAGACCAGTGATGCCTCCTCATTACTGACAGGTGCGCAGTTACATAAGAATATCTTTGCCTCCCATATTTTGTTTTGGACTCAACCATAAGGATCAAGCTCAAGGGGAGGGAAGGGAAAGAGGTGACCAGAAGTAGATCTTATTTCCTCCTTCTGCAGTTCACAGACATGGTGGAGAAGGAAGGATATAAAATCTGATTATGCCCTCCTCCTCACATTAGCCTCCTTGAGCCACAGACCCAGTCCATGATACAAGAAGTGGTTAGCTTTGAATTGGAGATGAGATTGAAATAACTGGACTGGGTTTTTAGAAGGTGCCTAGAAAGATATGGGATCTGCCTAAAATGTCCTTAAGCAATGGGGAGGGAAAACTATGTTAAACTTGAAAATAGTGATGAAAATAAACATTCCTTGGCTGTTTCCCAATGACTTGAAACTCCCTGAATAGGAGTAAACATGTAATATAAATAGCCTGTACCTGTCATAAGGCTTACACTCATGCCAGTGAGAAGCTTGCCTCATGATGTCACCAAAAGATGATGAATTCCATACAGGGAGAGCCAAGCATTTGTTCAATTTTACATCCTAAATTTTATGGACCCCAAGTGAGGTGATGGTTTCTAGGAGTATAATATCTATTCATCTGACCATGTGGTATAGAGAGAAGAGTATTTATTTTGGAATGAGAATATCTAGGTTCAAACTGCCATTTGACCACTCACTGAGCTGAGGATATGATCTTTGTTTAGCTATGTATCTTCTGCTTGAGTCTATTTTGTCCATCTGCATGGTGAATACATGAATCTAAGTTAGCTCATTATTCATAAAACTTGTTTAGGGTTTACTTGTGGGGAAGGGGGAAGTTAACTCCTTATTTCTTCCTGATTTAGTAAAGAATTTTCATAATTGTAATACAGTGGTAGCTACTTTTCTATATGATTTTGTTTATATAAATTTTAAAACTGAGCCAAATATGATAACATCTCAGCATGGTGTTTAACTTTGGCTGGGAGGAGTCAGAAAGGTAGCTTCTAGAATGCTGGTTATGTTGTTTTTTTTTTTCCTTATCTGGATGGTAGTCACAGTTTGTGAAAATTCATTGAGCTGCACATTGGTTATTTGTGCATTTTTTTCCATGTTTGGAATATTTCTATAAAATGTTTGCTCACTAATGTTTCAACCACCTTCAAAATTATTGTTGCCTCAAGTGCAGTCCTTAAAACTATGGTAAAAATAAGCTATTTTTGTTGTTCAAAATATTTTTAATATATGCCATATTCTTTTCTGAATACTGTTGATTACTGGATAGGAAATGTAGTCCTAATTTAACTTATGTCAAGAGACCCACAAAATGTATTTTGAGAAAAAAAAGTTAGTGATTTTAATAGGAAAGATATTTGTATTGGGGTCATTTGACAGATAACTTTAGAAGAA
>NW_017731474.1:1912200-1937619 GCF_001890085.2 Hipposideros armiger
AATTTTTTTACCATATTCTCAAAATTATCCAGCCTCATCATTGTATAGATGGTATTTTCTTCCAAGAGAAAATCCTTCTGGAGCACATCAATTTCCTGCTTTAACTTGGGCTGGTCATTCTTTTGACCTGCTTACAGCGCCATCAGTTGTTAGCCCCAGAATATATCTTGCACTCCTGGGGTAGCTTCTCTCTTTTGGAATTCTATGTCTTCCTTTTATTTTTTATTATTTGTTTGGTTTCAAGTTTGTTTTTGTTGTTTGTCTGTAGTACATACATACTCAAATATCAGAATCAGAAACGGTGCTTGGTTATCCACATTCTGTGTCAATGCACATGCCTTCAATTTATTTTCATGCTTAATAGTTATTTTGAATGACTATAGAATTTTAGTTCCAGAATCTCATAGAACTGTGAATGCATCTTTATCTTCTAATATTAAGGGTTACTGATGAAAAGTCTAATGGCAATCTGATCCTGTATTTACTTGTTTGTTTTTCAGATATACCATATTTTGGTCCATGCTGGAAGCTGTTTGAAGGCAAGAACAGTTGCCCTGCCCAAAGATAATGGTGCCTGAATCAGGCTTGAAGGAGTGAAATGAAGAGTTGTGAGAGACAGATAATTTGGAGGTAGGATATATGTGATTCAGTGGGTCTCCTTTTGTCATTTGGCTTTAAGTCTCAATTTTCCTGCAGACCCTAGCTGGAGCTTTTTATTCTTCATACACTCATAGTCTGTGAGAATTATTGAGTGACCACCTTTTACTAAAGCATGGCACCGCTGAACTGAAGTGTATAAAACATCCAACCCATGCTTTTAAGGACACTGACTCCTTCAGGGATAAAACACAGTTTACTCAAGCCTTTGTCTTTTAGTGGTGGTTTGCATTTTGAATTCTGTTGTGTTTGATTTCTACTCTAAAGAGCCAGAAGATAACCCCAATTGCAGGTAAAGCAGATCTTGCTGTACTTCTAATTCTTCTTATTCTTATTATAAAACTGGTATCTGCTTCTGTCTATAAGTAACTTGACAACTGTTTTATTGTGAGTTGTAAGTTGTGGTTTTGGAAACCCAATGGTAAACCAAACTAGGAAGATGAGTTATATAAAAAGGGCTGGCCATATTTTGGAGTTCATCTATGCTTATCCAGATTAATCTTAAGAGTCTTGAGTCTATACAAGGTCTAGACCCACCTTGTTTAAATGTAACTTTCCTATCTTTAGCTCAAAGTTTTAAAGGTGGTGGACAGATATAATTGGACAGAAATGAGGCAAAATAGAGAGCAAGAATGGTTCAGGTGTTTGAGAGAACACATGGGAATAAATTTCTTAGCTATTAAAACCTTTAAGTGGAGGTTTATGACATAAATAAATCAGTCTACTGAGAAGGGGGATAAAAGCTCTCTCTTTTGTGTAACTAGAAAAATAATAGCTCCTATCCAGGAGGACATTCTGAGCATGTCTCCTACTGACACCGTGATTCTGCCATGTTCTGAAATATTTATTGAAAGAGATTAGAATCGTCAATAATTGTTACTTGATGGAGGTTTGTGGAAATATGCTCTTGCAGCTCTGAGAACCATGTGGTTCTATTCAGCTAGTTATTATCACAAATAATTAAGGTCAAAAGCACCATTGATGCTCACTTTGCCACAGTGCATTAAAAATAATATTCTTTGTCTGAAAGCTGCTGAATCTGATACACCACTTTGCATCCTTCTAGTGCATTAGTGGGGCAGACTTATATGATGGTGGCTCTATGTGCGAATGACCTTTGTGCATAGAGTTAAGGATGGCAGTGGACAGAATAATTTCAATCGCCGTCTTTTAGAATTATAGATCTATAGGAGGCTTATTGGAACCAGGAAACTGAGATAAATTAGTCATGTGCAAGAAGGGTTTTTATTGGAAAGGTACCTTTCTTTCTGTTTTCTTCAGGACAAGATAAGGTCTACTGTCAGGAAGGGAGATAGATCAGGTACAGGAAGGAGGATGTGTTGCAGTAATTTTCTGCATCCCTTGACAAAGCACTTGACTCATCTAGTTGCTTTTTTATCAGCCAAGCAGCTTAAGCTGAACAAACCACCATATTTTCTGATTTTTCTTCATTAATTTTATATGCTAATTATTCTCTATCCAGTTTGTCTCTTTTCTTTTTCTTCTACTTTTTTCTTCTTCTCTTCATCTCCCTCTTTCTTTCTCTTAATTCTTTCAACGTTATTTTCCCATTCATTCATTCATTCATCAGGCACCTATGGAAAATATTCTCTGCATAAAAGCCCTGTATGATGTGGTGGATATGGATATGAATAACCTTTGGGTCTAATCCTAAAACACCTTACTGCCTAGTTTGTGAGGTGTAGAAATAAATGTTTAGAAATCACCTTTGCAGTCATATTGATATTTTTGGAGTAGAGACCTTCTTTTGTCTGTATGAATCCCCCTGCCTTGTCCCGCCCTGTAAAAATACACAGGCAAAAGTGAAGTAGTTAATTTTATGGGTCTGATGTTTGTATTACAGATTCTTGTTTCAACACCTTTGGTTTCTCTTATGTTCCTCTCCCATCTATAGTCATAAGTAAGACACCTACATGGCCCCTCCAGGCTTCCTCTATTTGAAAGCTCCTAGTTCAAAGATATTGTTTCAAAGTTAACTATTTTTTGTCAGTTCTCCCACATTCATTGGTTTTCATACCATGATTATTAAAAGAGGGCAGCCAGGCTCAAAGCACACATCAAGAGGAAAGAATACATGGCTAGAGAATTTCAATTCTGATTTTTGCAACTTTTCTCAAACATTCTTTGAGAAAGTACAAGATGGATAATTCCCCTCAATGGTTTTTGGATCTCTCCTGTTGAAAAAAGACATCCATTTCTGACACTTTAAAAAGGTGTCTTTGGCTGGCAAGGGATGTTTTGCTTCCTATTCCTGGATCCTTCTAGGCACTCTTAGCTGCAAAGCTTGCTCAGGGTTGCTGGGTGAATCCCCGAGGCCCTGGCTTAGTGGGCTCAGCGCGGACCTCTCCAGCAGTCAGCTAAGTGACTGATGACAGCACTGTTCATCATGCCAGCTCTCTCCAGGGCACGGCAGAAAGGCACCTCATGTTCAGTTCAGAACCACAGAATCCTCATGCAGATCTTCTCTGATGTGACTTTGACAGCAAAATAATTTTCAAAATGTTTTACGACCTCAGGCACCTCTAAAATAGCTTTACTTGTCACTTCCATAGCCTCAAATCAGAATTAGACTAATATCAAGGGGGATGGCAACAGCACATTAGCCTGTCAAGCAGGAAAATGTGAACTTATGGGGAATAGAGCATAGTCTAGAGGTAGAAACTGTAGAGGAAAGTGCATGAAGCTACGAGATGTTCACGGCCAGGTTGATATGGACTTAGAATTGGAAGAGGATTGAGGAGGGATAAGAATTTTATAATCCTGATTTGCACTTTAGAGTTTATGATATATTCCCATGTATGTTTTCTCTTTTATCCTCCTCACAAGCCTGTAAGTAGGGGGTTATTATCTCCACATGAAAGGAAGCCTCAGACAGGTCCAAGACCTGCCCCAGACTCAGCTGGAATCGTTTGTGCTCTGTGAGGCAGTTTTCATCCACCATGGCTGTCACTCATCATTGCATCCTGAATACCTAACACATTGCCTGGAATATGGTCAGAATTAAAATAGCTGCTAAATAACTTACATGGGAGCTGAGCTGGAACTTAAGTCTAGGCCATTTCCATCTTGGGGTGAAGTGTTGATTGTCTTCCTTAGGGGAAACAGAGACAATTTAGAATCACAGCATCACTGTGGACCTCACTGTTGAAACTTTGCTCAAGAGCAGCAGGGGGCCTACTTGCTAACCTGTACTGGGATGCTGGGAAACAGAACTAGGTGTGTGAGTGAGGTAGGGCAGACCTATAGATGAGATTCAGGGGGGAAAGATGGGCTTGGGTAGGAGACACACACAGCCAGGGAGAAAAATCCATGTCCATAGCCTAATAACGCCAACTAGAGCAAGCCAGTCTCTGAGGATATTTAGACCATTTCTCCCCATTTTACATGTGAGGACCCTGAGGCACAGAAAAACATTTTCACTAAAGTCACCTTGACTTGAGGACAATTTTACTTTTAAGCCTATGCTCTTGTTCACTATACTATTCTGCCCCTGTAGGAAAGCGTATTCACCATAGTTACTTAGAGATCAGCTAAGGGAAAGCCAATTCATCATTTGAATCTTGTCCTGTATCTTGAGGGAGACAGATGCAGGAGTAACACCATGCCATGTGATTGATGCCGTGAGAGATGAGAGAGTATCATACAGTAGGGATGCATGACTGAGCTGAGACTAGGAGAGCGGGGACCCCTGGCAGGAAGAGATATAGCATGATCAACGGTAGAGAGACAAGCTCAGTCTTTGGAATGATTACAGTACACCTTCTCGGGAGGCTGGAAGGTGGATTAGAGCCAGATCAGGAAGAGCTGATGCTGTTCCATGCTGGGCTTTGGACTTGATGATGAAGTGTAGGAAAAACTACTGGAGAATTTTCTGCAGGGATTTGCTTTGAATAAATGTGCATTTTAGAAAGGCCACTCTTAGAAGTATTTGCAATTTTTAAGGGGGGGCTTTGAAAACCCCAGTTTACAGAACCACTACATTTCAACGAAATATTTCTAAACTAGAATTTGTAATGCCTGGAGAAAGATTTAAATGCATATTAAATAGTTGTAAATGAAAGAGGACAACACATATAATTAATGTGGATGATGCTATATACATTAGAGGGTTCTCTTTATCCCTGAAGGCAGGGGCTATACCCATTTTTAACCTTTCTGGTTTTAAAAATCCTGTAGGATATTAAATCTTTCAAAAGGCCATAGCAGTGTATTTGTCTACAATAGGAAAAAAAGACCACTTTCTGATCCATGTAAATATCCCTTATTGATTTTAAAAAAATTCAGCCTGACAAACTATAAAGTAGATATTTAAAATGTGCATAGTGCATGAAATTACCTCACATTACCAGTAAATGCATGCCTTGTAGCAATTATGTCACTTATGCTTACACTAATTAAGTGTTGATGTGTGAGCAGTAAGTTGCAATGATGTCGTTAACTAATGTACATAAATATTCCTTTTAAACTGTAATTGCACTTTGCCACAACGGGAAAGAAGACAAGCTCAGTTTAGGAACTATGTCTGACTGTTCTTTGAGAAAATGCTAACGAACTCTGGAAAGGGGGAGTTTGGTTCCAGAGCGCTGTTTAAATTATAAGAGGGGGAGGAGAAATAGGGAGAGTTTCAGGAGTCTAATTTACACATCTGTGGAGAACAATTGCATATCCTCTTTTTTGAGACTCTGGGGATGTCCAGGCACACGGTATCAATTGTACAGACAGAGCTTTCTGAGTTGAAGGAGCCCACGAGACTTCATGCATACACTATCCCCTGCAGAGAGACACTGGCCTAAATTTCTGTCACAAGAACTTAGCTGATCTCTGGGAAATTTGGGGGGCTGTACCCATTGGCTGAAGTGAAGATTTATGTCGCCTAATGTTGGTGTGATTTTATTTTTAACTCTAAAATTCAAAACCCTGCTTGTTTCCCAGAAACTAAGGCCCAGGTAGCATGAGAGGAGGCATCATCCTGAATTGCAAGGCTTCTGTGGTTTGGAGTTGGAGAGCTTGAATTCGCTAACTGGGTATCTGAGCCCTCCAGGACACACATTCTTCTCATTTTGTGGTTGATAATGACCCCCCTCCGAAAATAGTAAGGTTATTTTTCTAAAAATATTCCTCCTTCTGCCAAGAACAAAAGAAAGACTGGTGCCCCTTACAGAGCTGGAAACCAAAGTTTGTGTCTCATGCTAAGAAGGAAACTGAGCGAAGGGTGGGTGGGGGGAAGGCCTGGTTATAATTATTAGCGACAGCATCTGGAGGAACAGCAGTCAGCAGACAAACCTCCATTACTCTGGCAGCCCTGGCCCCTCCTGGATGGAGCTGGAGCACAAAGTGTATGGTAAAGAGTTTGAGGTATTTTCACTTTACTTTGGCCTCTAATTTTAGGATTTGGTTTGTCAGTGGAGGTTGTAACCTTAGGTGAAATGAGAGGCCATTTTCCTGCTATTTGTATTATACTTGAAGTTTCTTAATTCCCAGCATTTTAAGTGCTCTGTCATCTGTGCTGTGTATAATATTATCAGTGTCCAAAAAGATTACTTTTAGGTGAAATCACTCTATCAGGATGTATTAGTAGTACCTGAATGACCTCATTTCCTTGGGTGGGTTATATTACACTTGAATCAGTCAGGACAGACTGTTGTACTAGAGCAACAAAAAAGCCTGTACTCCCTGTGGCTTGAAACAACACAGGTTTATGTCTTGTTCATGTTTCATGTTCATCACAGCTCATTAGAAACCCCTGTTCATTGTACTCATTCAGGGATGCCGTCTGATTGAACAGCCAGTCTCCATGTCAGGGGGGAAAAGAAAGCTCTGAGGATCTCACAGGGGTAACTAAATGCTCTAAAAGTGGCATTTCTTCTGTTCACCCCACCCAAACTTGAGAGAAAAAGGAAGTATAATCCCACCATGTACCCAGGAGCGGGACAATTGGATATTTTTAACAAACAGCTAACCACAATATTTATTGTTCTTACACTGAACTTCATCTTTGAACAAAATGTTTATTGAGTGGCTTCTGTATGCCTGTCACTACACTAGTGTTTTCTCATGCTGTCTTAACCATCAGCAAAGAGGATGAAAGGGAAGGTTCCTAGAATCAAACCATTTTATCACCAGTGAGTTAAAACAGACTCCAGCCCCAGTTCCCCGTCTGCCACATCCACTTAAAGTGAAATGTCAGCACCAAGGCACAGAGGATGAACTTCAAAGTCACTTTTTGGGGACAATTTGAAGTTCTGCATTGAATTTTTAAAAAATTAAAAGATGATACTATATTAGACAAATAACTTGAATGAAATTATAAACAGGATTACATTGAAAATATCAGCAGTAAAATATCTCCAAGAATTAAAATGACAGACTAAAATAAAAATAAATATATATTCCCTTTAGAAAATGTTAACTTGTTGTTGGAAGTCATATTAAAATTTTATTTGAAATTCTGCATTGAATTTTACATCTTATGTAGCTCAGGCACTTTGAAAATGTCCCTCCCTAATGTTGGGTACTGAGGTAAGAATTAGTTAAATTTTTAATTATTTATGTCTTAGGTTCATATCATTTTTCTTGTTTATATAAAGACCTCCTCAAATAATTCTTATAACTTTGAACAGTTGACTTTGAGCTTTATTGAATGGAAAATAAAGAAATTGATTTTATTTATTTAATTTTGATTTTATTGAATGGAATTGAAAACAAAATACTTGCAGAGAGGTTAATTAGGGGTTGGAAAATGTGGAAATGGAGTAATAACATTAGGTGGGAGGTGTTTTATTCCAGTTACCTGAAAGATAGCACATTCATTATAGATTGGGTATGTTTTCAGTTCTCTCCAGTAAGTAATACTATAAGTTGTTAAAAGACAATTCATATGACCATGGAGTCAAATCTGGAAGACAAAAGCTGAATTTATTTCTTGCTGGCCAATGCTGGAACTATCAGTGCACCCTCTTGAAGAAAGCAAAAGTGAGGGTTTGGGATAAACATGGGATTTGTTAGGTTAAATTTAAGTGAAGCATCATTGTGATTGGTGAAGGAATTAATTGTATTAATTAAGGCTGGTAATTAATTTGTTAGGGTTTGGTGTTATGGCTACCTGGGGGTTTTGCTAACTGTGAGTGACTCACTCAGCACAAGGGTCAGATGTTTCAGGCATGAGTGGAAAGTTTGTTCTTATATTCTCTGGTTAGTGTTCAGACCTTGCCTTCTTCAAAGTGCTCATTCTCTCTACTTTCCCATTGTCTATATTATTCACTGGAGACTTCCATTATATAAGAAATCCAAAGCAAATCCTGTCTGCATTTAGATGCTTATAGATGAGATTCAATATACAAAAAATTTTGAGATTTAACTATATGATAGACACTTTGCTTTCAAGTGCCATTTGTCATCTGGGTCTGTTAGGGGAGTCAGAATTGAACACAAGTGTTAAAAAAGAGTGGTAACACTATGATAGAAGTTGGTATATCATATAGGAACATGATAGAGAGAATAACTGATTATACTTGTGGCTTCATTAACCTCATCCCTAAGCTAAGTCTTAAGAGGTGGTTCAACATCTGTAAGGTCATGAGTCCAGGTGAGGAGATTCTGGGCAGAGGGAAGGATATATGGAAAGTCAGAGAACTATTTAATAGCTCTTCTTTTCAGGGTACCACAAGCAATTTGGTGTGCAGGGACTGAGGTTTTTCTCCCTCCCTAACCCTCACTTTCTCCCTGGATTTCCTAGGTCTTGCTGTGAACTGAAGTCAAGTTAACAAAGGGAACCTTTGGGAATGCAATTCAAGTTGGCAAAGGCTAAATATTTTTTAACATAGCTGTGCTGGAGATAGGAAGAAAGGCCCAATTGTCTCTAAGGTACTTAACCTTGATATCAGTGCACCTGGAGAGCCTCCTATCTTCTCCGTCCACAGGGTTAGAAGCACCTACCCACTTCTAGGTCCCAACTGGCTCAGAAGAAGGAATTAAGTAGTAACAGGCTCTCCTGAAACCCAGAGATAAAATAGATGGAGTGGGGATGGGGAGAGAAAAGAATCTGCAAGGATCAGGGGACTGTGTTGGAAAGGGGAAAGGGGAGAAAGGGTACAGGATAAGTTAGAATGGTTTAGGTGGCAGGTCTAGGTTTAAACAATAAAGGGGATTTATTGGCTCATGTAACAACCCAAATGTCCACAATGTCCTCAGAAATGAGGCTCCATTTTTCTGTAGTTTTCTGAATATTCCGCCTCGCTCTCTGCTGACATGTGTATTGGATATTCTTAGTCTGGCTTTAAGGTAGTGGCAAAGTAGCTGCTAGCAGCTCCAGGCTATAAGCTTCTTTCTTCACAGCCAGGGGGTAGAGACAGAATATCTTCTCACATTCTTCAAAGTCCAGAGCTTTATTATGATTGGAGCTTGGATTATGTGCCTGCCTCTGAGGCAATCTTAGGGGCCAAAGGAAATCTCTGGGCTGTTTGGATTAGGGCTGTGTATATGCTCACTTCTACACCATTCCCTGTGGCAAGAGTGATGCCATAGCCTTGCTTGGTTTAGACCAATCAGAGCCTCCTGGAGTCAATCCAGCTCTAGCTTCGAATTTGTTTTCCAGTAGAAGAAAGGAGAAATTGTAAAACAGGAGAAATATTATCCAGTAGAAAAATATTTATTCTGGAGGGGCAAGCAAAACATCTACTTCATGTGACCCTGTGAGATACTCCAAAATTCTAGACTGAAGACCTCAGGCCTGTTGAACAGATTGACTTTCTTTTCCCTTAAGGCCTAGGACATAAAAGATTTAAACCTAAACTAAACAAGTGATTGTATTATACTTGCTTCTAGACTACAGCTGCTGGCATCATGGGATAAGAGTACTTTCTTTCAATTATGGACTTCATCACCCCACCCTGTACCCTGGGGCTGGAATTACAGCTAAGTCATAGGTGGTGAGAGGAAACTATATTAAGGAATTTAACATGTATCTTGAAGAATTTTAGTATCATCTTACGAGAATTCTGAGGTGGAAAGGTTTATAATGAGGCTGATAGTTTGAAAAGACAGTGCTGATTACTCGAATGGTGAATGAATAAACAGACAGAAGCCAAAGAAGAGGTTTGGACTGTTTAAGGCAAGAACAATGGTGGTGAAGGTGAGGGTCCTAGGTGAGAAAATTTAAGGAAGTGTCTAAGATTTCATAAATGAATCAGTAGAGGTGATGGTAAGAGGGTTCACTGAGAGAGAGTGGAGAGTTTGTGCAGAATGACAATGAGGGTAATAGTGCCCTTTGGGAAAGGAAAGTAGTAATTACAAAGTACCCACTTCCTGATACATACTAGAAAAGTAATTATATTTTTTCCTTTTTGTTATATTATGTGAAATTAAGTAGTGAGGGGTCATAGAATAAAGACAGAGTTTGGAATGGCCTGAAACTCAGTTCCCTTTCATCTGCTCAATTTCTGACCACCAACAAATAATAGAGGTGTGTCTTTTGTTTGCTCTTTCTTTCTTAGATGAGGGAGACTCTGAGTGCTGTTGCCTTCTGTGTTGTTCGTGACAAAGGTTCTAGTTGTTGGTGGAGTTTACTATCTGAAAAATAAAGGGATACTGTTGAACACACAGGTCTCATATTACTGAAAAATTCCAATATTCCTAACTAGTCAATGATTCTGAACCTTGAGAGTGAATTCTCTGTAGATTAGAAACTTGAAATGCTAGTGATTGTAAAAAGACTATCTTTCATTTCTTGAATTAAGAAGCATGGTAGACGAAATTGAAACAAAAAATTTAGACCAAATCAGGCAGGTTTGGATTTAGAAGTCTCTTTTCTCAGGAAGGAATGTGAATTTCATTCATGTTGCTGACAAAAGGCAAGATGAGCTGATTATTAAACAAATTGGTGATAGCTCATTGTTAGGATGTAATATGGGTTTCCCCACCCTGGGCCTTCACGTGTGTGTGATACAGTCATCCAAGTCATTTGCTGTTTTTTATGTAGACAATCGAAATATTGTCTGGTTGAGCAAAGGTCCCTCCTTGCTTTATAATGCAAGACAAATGCATTGCTGAGAAGAATCTTTTGGAAAAGCTTGGCATATATAATTGGCTACCCACTTCTGTTTGGTATCATTACTGTAGTGTGGGAGATAAACCTAGGTATTTGAGCTGGCTTGCCTAGCATATGTTTATTACTTTTTCTGTACAGTGAAATTCCAGGGTGGTGAGAAAAAGGACTTACAAAGTAACTGTCCTCTTTACATGTGTATGTGTTGAGTGGGCTCTTACCACCAATACTTTATTTTCTGCCTTAGGTTGCTTGGGCCTGAGAAGGTTCTACACACCTCTAGAGCTCAGTTTCCTAATCAGTTATGGAATAACAATACATTCTCTACCTGCCTCACAAATTTCTTATGAAGATTGTGTTAATGTGTGAAATGTCTACAATTTCAGACTTTGTAATTACCCCCTACCTCTTGCTGTCACAATGAAGCCCAAGCTACTGGCCTGGGAAATAAGGCTTTCCCCGCTCTGGTTCTTCCTTCCCTCTCCAACTCATTTCCTTCCATCCACCCCCACTCCCTACATCTTCTCTACACACCAGATATTAGGTCATTTTGATCTACTCATGGTTCTTCAAAGACACGCTACTCTATTACTCCTGGGTGTTTCCTCATTTCACCTTCTCTGCCTAAAATGCTTGTTGTCTGGTGGCATTTTAGTCCCTCTCAAGGTTCCTAGACCCTTCTCCCTATTCCCCTCAAACCAAGTTGGGACTCAAGGCAGATATTTGCAGTAAGGCTGTGAGTGTTGAAGGGAAGGACAAGGAAGGTATCTGAGGCTCCCTGTTCTCTCTTGATGATAGAGATAAAAAGCATAAGGGAGTCAGTACTAACTCTAATTTTACAGATGGGACCTCTGAGCCACAAAAGGTTTAAGTAATTCATCTAAGGGATTAAACAAGTAATTTGTTGATGTGGGATTTGAACCCAGGCAATGTGACCTAAGATCTAAGGCATTTACTTGATGTGGTTCAGAGTGTGGTGGTTGACTATTTGCTTATCACATCTCTATCCTGTGATGCCCTTTCCCTCACTCTAATCTAGACTGTACGGTTTAATAAAACTTTACTGAAGGCTTAAGTGTAACAGGAAAGGCTCATATGCAGAAAATAACACTCTAGATTAAAGTAACCACTAGAATGCAAAAATGTGCATTCTTTGGTGATCTCTCACTCTCTGTCTTCCTTTCTTAAATCACTGACTGATTCCAGGGATCCCTTCCTCCTTCCAGTGGGAAGAGTGTGGCATCAGGACCTAGGATCCTACCTTTCTTTGGGGTTCCATATTTCTTGCTTGCTCTTTATCATACCCATTTCCAAGTCAATGTATCTGTTTTGGTTTTTTATTGCTGAGTAACAAACAACCCCAAACCTCAGTCATCTAAAATAACTTTTTTTGGAAACATATCATGATTTGGAGGGTTAGAATTTGAGACAGTGCTCAGCGTCTGCTGCACTCTACATTGACTGGCATCACTCGATGATATCCAACAGAAGGTAGGGCTGATCTGCAGGGACCCACACTGCTTCCCTCATGGCCTTACAGGGGATAGCTGGAAGGTAAGAATCAGCTGTTCTCTCACCTCCTACATGTAGGTTTCACCATGTGGTTTTTCAGCATGGCAGTCAATCTCTTAATGATATCTTAGGGCTCACCAATCTTGAATATATTCTTTATGACACATGTTTGCTTTTTGACTTTGAAAATCTAAGTAGTGAGTGTTCTAGGAAAAAGAAGGGGAAGTTTCTAGTCTCTTAAGGTCTGGAAACTGGCACTGTCACTTCTGCCATATGCTAGTGATCAGAATGGTCACAGAACCTGCCCAGATTCAAAGGGAAGATTCACAGACCCCCCCCCCCCCCCCCCGCAATGGGGGCAGTGTCAAGTAGTTAGTGGACGTCTTTGATCACCATAGTAACCTGTAGAAAAGCCACTCTGCTCACAGTGAAGGCAGAGAGGCAGTATGGAGCAGTGGTCTGATGCCTAAGCTCTACTGATTTTATGAGTACTGACCCCGCTGTTTATTTACTGCATGCCCGGAGCAATTCAGTGCTCTGTGACTCAGTTTCCTCCTTAAAAAAAACACAAGAAAACTGATACTTGTCACTATCTCATAGAGTGTGGGGAGCTAATACATGTAAAGCACATAGGTCAATGCCCAGCCCACCATGGAAAGCTGTCAAATAAGCTGTCATTAGGCAGCAGCAGGGTAGTTTCCCTACTCATTGTCTTAGTGCCTTTATCCCCAAGAAGGGTCATGGCTGTCCTTTGCTTAATAAATGGCCCGATAACATGATACAAACCACTCTCCTTCCCTTCCCAAATTCTACCCCCCCGTCAAAACCTCACATATATATCCTCCAAAAAGGCAGCCTCCCTTCTCCAAAAATGATTAAGAAAATTGCTGGCAGCTGTAAAGTAGCAGATTGTCTCTATCTTGAGCAATGCAGGTTTCAACACTCTTAAGACCAAACTTGGTACAGCACCATGTTGCACCTACCATGGCACTTTTTAAATTGTTGAACTTAACTGTTTAATCATCTCTCTCTCCTATTAGACTGGGAATTACTTGAGAGCAGGAATTTGAAACTTCACCTTATTATTTCTAGGGCTTAGTAAGATACATAGGAGTAAGTGCTCAATATATTTGTAAAACGAGTGACAATATTTTCTTTATCATTCAGCCATGGCAGAGATAGATCCGGAAGAGTATAGAAGTTGTACTGTGAATAAAATATTAGAATTACATTCTTGCAAAAGATTTTTAAACCTAAAGCAACAAACATGTCATAAAGAGCATATTCAAAAGTAGTAATCAAGTAATGGTTTTGTTTATTTGTTCTTAAAATATATATTAGGTCCTAAATCTAATTGAGATGTCAGTTTCAAACTTTCTTTTTGTTGATACATAATAAGTAATGTATTATGGTCCCACAGTACTCTAGCATCACCTTTGGAACTATAAGTTCCCTCTTACTTACATTTTTGCTCTAGTTTATTTTTTTATGTGTCTGTCATTTTTCATCACTTTCTGAAGTTTTCAGATTTTTACTTTTCCATCCTATGGGCATTGAGTTCTGGGAAACGTATTTTGTTTTCCCTCTTGGCTTTATAACTCTACCATTAGGTTTTCCAGACAAGTTCAGATTTGCACTTTTATCACTCCTTTCACAGAATGTTGACATTGCTTTTGGTTTTCAGTGACTCTCTATTGCTTATCCTCCATTCCTCAAGGATTATGTATCACATTTAGGTCATTGTTCAGTGGCCCCTGTTTCCCAATAAAATCCAGTTTCTTGAGTTAGTTGGGTCCTAGTGGACTTAAATGGAGTGGAGAATGACAATGACAACAAATGAATCATGGCCAAAGTCTTCCTAATGAAGGTCCCACAACCTACTGAGAAAAAAATATTTACAAAGCCACTCATTCTGTTTGCTGAAATACACAAAGCAAGACATTAAAACTTAGATATAGACATTAATACTACACTACTCTTTTCCTAAGTGAATCCCCCACTGGCTTCAGTACTGTAACTATGAATAAGCGTGAATGTTGTAAAGTCATTATTATATCCTGGGTCTTACTTGGTTTACTGTAAAGATTTATTTTACTTTGATGTATATACGTGTTTAAAGCCTGTGAATGTGATCACTCATTTTATTTGTTGGTTTAATAAAAATTGTGAAATTTAAGGGTTGGCAGTTTTAAATGAAACTAGGCAATTTTCAACAAATATCTGTTGGTGACTGCTGTTTATAAATTGTACTGAACATTGCGGGGGCTCTTAATAGTGATATAGTCTCTCCTTTCTTAAATCCTCTCAAAGAAAATCACAGGTGTTAGAGCTAAAAGGAATTTCTTGAGGTTGTTTGGTTCAATCCCAAAACTTTATGGATAAGAAGAAATTTAAGGTCTGAAAGGCTAAGTGACTTTGGGAAATGCATTTTAACCTTTTTGAACTCAATTTCCTCATATAAAAAATAGAAATCATAATATCTAACTCATGGTGTTATAAGAATTCAATGTGATAATAAATGTAGAGTACTGAGCCAACTGCTACCTTAGCAAGTTTGCAATAAATGGTACCTTCTTTTAGTATTATTATTGACTATGATTGTACAAATAGGAAGTGGCAAAACAGGGGTACATATCCAGCTTTTTCAAGCCCATTGTTATGTGTAGTTCCCTATACTATAAACGTATCATTTTCCAGTCTGGGCAGAATTTCTCTTTCAATAAAGTCATATTTAGAAATAGGTGTTAATTATCATATTGCCATTTGTTTTTACCAAATCACAACAGAAACAAAAACAATGTCTCAAACAAAAACAACAGTAGCCCCCAAACTTTTTTTGAGTATGCACTGCTTAAATGCTGCATTAAATTAAAAGTTAAATATTTTTTTAAGTTAAGACTTTCTAATATAGACACAGATTAAATGTCACCCATTTGTTCTGCTAAGCATCCCAAATGCTACAGGATTTGCTCCAGATTGTAATTCCTATTGGATCTGTTGCACTTTTATTGCTTATTAGTTTATATTGTAGCTGTTCTAGTAGTGGTCATTCTGGGCTGTCTACTTCCTGAAGGTCATGGGTAAATCCTGTTCTCTCACCTCATTTGAATGCTTCCCATCCAGAGCCGGTGGCAGCCAGTGCTGTTGGGAGGCTGGTGAATTGGATGTTCACCAACCCTCTGTTCTTGGAAAGCCTCTCTTCTTATCACTTTGTGTTAAATATGGATGGGAAAGGCTCTCCTGATCTAACCTACTATGATTATCCAGCTCTGAAATGCAAATGTTCCTTTCCTATGGAATCCTTGGTGGAAAAATATTTAAGAGTTCTATAGAACTGAAATACGCTGCTAGGTCTTAAATATGCATCCCCATGTCCTCTATATTGTTATTTTAAAGCAAGATATTTCATGAATTTAGTGGCATTAGTTAATTTTCTCACTTTGTGGTGAGTAGTTATTTGAATATAAGCTTTTTTTTTACGTGAAAATTTTATATCAACTTCTTTGCCTTCAAGTCCTCTTTATTAATTTCAGACATCTAGCTATATTCATTCATTTGCTTTAATGCTCAAAGCAATGGTGCTTATGTTAGAGTTCTTCAGAGAGATAGAATATATATATATATATATATATATATATATATATATATATATATATATATATATATATATATGTTTATAATAAAGAACTGACTCAGATGATTATGGAGGCTGAGAAGTCCCAACATCTTCAGTTGGCAAGCTGGAAACCCAGGAAAGCCTATATAGTTTCAGTCCAAAAGCAGGAAAAAAAGAATGTCTCAGCTCAAGGCAGTTGAGCAGGAGGAAATTCCTCCCCCTTGCAGGAGGGTAAGCTTTTTTGTTCTAGTCAAACCTTCATCTGACTGAAGGAGGTCCACCCAAATTACATAGGGCAATCTTTACTCAGTCTACCTATTTAAATGTTACTCTCATCCCACAACAGCCTCACAGAACACACAGAATAATGTTGGACCAAATGTCTGGGTACTCCATGGCCCAATCAAATTGACACATGAAATTAACCATCATGTTCAAACATTCGTGTAAATTCGATGTATTATTCAACTAAGCCTCATTGTCTCTCTCTACATAGGTGGGGAAAAATAATACCTACTTCTTAGTGTTGTTATGCCAACTAAATGGCATAATATATGCAAAACACTTAGGGAGCTAAGTTTTAAATACTCATCACACATTTGTTGGACCTTCTCATTCTATTCTTCTTGTCTCTTAACCCTTCTTTCTATCTTTTTGTATCTCCGTGCTGAATTATGAATTAATTTCAAAATTCCCTCCAGTTCACTAATTTCCTATTCAACTGTGTCTAAACTGTTGTTCAGTGTATTGACACTTTAACTTCAGAAATATATTTATTATATCTAGAATCCTTATTCAGTTTTTTCAAATCTGCCTTATATTCCGTCATAGTATCTTGTATTTTTTTATGTGTGTATGAAGATTTTATTCCTTCCTTTATATCTTTTTAATGGCCTCTCAGTAATGAAAGATTTATTTAACAAGATGCAAAAAATACAAATCATAAAGAGAAAAGTTAATAAACGTAATAGTAAAATATTTTTAAATCTAATTTTTGAAACCTTCTTATACAAAGTTAAAAGAAAAGCCACCAAATGGGAAAATATATCTGTAATGCATATAACAAAAATGTATTGATATCAAGAACTACTATAGAACGAATAGAATCAATTATATAAAAAATGATATTAACAGGCAACTCATTGATGAGAAAACTCAAATGATTAACAAACATAAGAGATTTGTCATGTTGGGGGAAATTTTAAAAAATTATTAGAGGATCATTTTATAATTTATCAAGTTGGTATTAAACAAAGAGTCTTACAATACTAAGTATAAATAAATGCATGAAAATGGAAACTTTCAAAATTTACTGGGAGAAGTGTAAATTCTTACTACCACGTTAAAAAACAGTTTTTCATTATTAATAGATTAGAAGATGTTCATTTAATAGATTTCAGCTTATAGTTACCGCCTAGCAAAACTTTCATATAGGTATACACATAGTCATGCCAAGGTTCTTTATTACAGTTCTTTTGAGGAAATATTAAAAGAACCTAAATCTCCACTAATATGAAAATAGATTTTTGGTATAATCATGCAGTTAAATACTGTGTGTCAGGTAAAAGGAATGAAGTAAATCTACATGTCAATTTGGTAGAACCCGAAGAAATAAGGTTAAATGAGAAAATTTATAGTAAAATGATATTTATGTAAAATTTAAAGCTATACATAAATATTATATATTATTTATGAAAACATATGGAGTACAGTGTAAAGATAGTATGCAAAATCAAAATAATGATTTCTCTGGACAAATAGGTGGAGGCAATGGAATAGGGGAGATGTACAAGTGTTGGCTTCAACCAGATTTGTAATTTTCATAAATTGTAAAAATGTGAACAAATGTATCAGTATTTTTTAATCCTGGATGGATGCATGGGTATCTGTATATTATTTTCTGAAATACTATATTAAAATTTTTTACAAATAAATAAATAAAGCTATCAAAATAATAATTAAACAAAAATTTGTCCTGAGTAAGTTGTATCAGTGAAATCCACTGAGGAGATAAATAATTTATTTTCTAACATTGCTTCTTTTTGATTGTAAGGCAGGTATTGGGATTGTTGGTGTATAGTTGTTCATAGCAGTCTCTTATGATCCTTTGCATTTCTGTAGTATCTGTTGTAATGTCTGTTCTTTCATTTCCAATTTTATTTATTTGAGTTCTCCCTGTTTTTTTTTTTTTTCTTGGTTAGGCTAGCTAAAGGTTTGTTAAATTTGTCTTTTCAAAGAAGCAACTCTGAGTTTTGTTAATATTTTTTATTTTTCTATTTTATTTATTTCTGCTCTAATCTTTATTATTTCCTTCCTTCTCTTAACTTTGGGCTTGTTTTTTTTTTTTTTTCTTGTTCCTTGGGTATAGTATTAGGTTGATTATTTGAGAATTTACTTTTTGTTAATGTATGTGTTCATAGTTATAAACATTTCTCTTAGAATTGCTTTTGCTGCATCCCATAAGTTTTGATGTGTTGTGTTTCCATTTTCATTTGTCTCAAGATATTTTTGGATTTTTCCATTTGATTTCCCTTTGATCTATTGGTTGTTCAGGAGTGTTTTGTTTGATCTCCACATATTTGTGAATTTGCCAGCTTTCCTTCCATTATTGATTTCTAGTTTTGTACTGTTGTGGTAGGAAAAGATACTTGATATAATTTCTATCTTCTTTAATTTGTTAAGACTTGTTTTATGACCTAACACTTGATGTATCCTAGAAAATGTTCCATGAATACTGGAGAAGTATGTGTATTTTACTGCTGTTGGATGGACTGTTCTGTATATGTCTATTAGTTACACAATACATGGTGTTGTTCAAATCCACTGTTTCCTTATTTACTGTCTGTGTAGTCTATACGTTGTTGAGAGTGGGGTAACCATTTGCTCCATTTGCTTGGAATATCTTCTCCCATTCCTTCACTCTCATCCTATGTGTGTCCTTAAAGTTCAATTGAATCTCTGGTAGAGAGTATATTGTTGGATTTCTTTTTTTTTTTAAGTCCATTCAGTCATGCTATGTCTTTTGATTGGCAAATTAGTTCATTTATGTTTGAATAATTATAGCTAGGGAAGGACTTGCTGCTATTTCTATTTTGTTGTTTTCTGGATCCATTTTCCATTTTTTCTCTCTTGCTGTTGGTTGTGCTCTGAGGTCAGATAGGGCTGCTATCAGGGCTCTGCAGTCAATTCTGGTTGGGTGAGGTTGTAGGTTGTGTTTTCTGGCAGGGTGTTGCTACTTGTTGTATTCTGCAATTGGGTAAAGCTGTGAACTGGGCTCTGCAATCTTTCCTAGTCAAGTGGGATCTTAGGCTGTGCTGTGTAATGAGGTGAGTGTGCAGGCTGTGCCCTGAAGTTGGGTAGGGCCTTATGTTGGGCTTTATGATTAAGTAGGCTGCTCTCTATGCTGCATTGTGCTGTTGGGAAAGTTTGCTGGCCGGGCACTTGGGTGGGTGCATCCTTCAACTGTATCCCACAGTTTGGTGGGGCTGGAGTCTGCTCTGCCATTGGTGAGTTGTTGTCTGGACTCTATGTTTGGGTGGGGCTTTAGGTTATGCTACAGGATGGGAAAGGGTATCACCATCTGGCTTCCTGCTTGTATGTGGCCATATGCTGTGTTCAACAGTCAGGCAGGGCTCTGCAGTCTGGGCAGTAATGCAGAATGGGCTTTGAGTCTACCAAGGATCACTGTTCTAATTCCCTGGTTACATGGGGCCAGGCCACAGTAGAGCAGGGCTACTGGCTTGGCTCCCTGCCTGAGTGGAGCTATAGAATGGGCTCTGCAGCTGTCCAGGTTTTCTGGCCAGGCTTCCTGGTAAGGTGGGACCAGGGGCTATGCTCAGCAGTTGGGCAGGGCTACAAATTTGCTTCCCTGCCTGGGCAGGTCCATGGAATGGGGCTCCACAGCTGGTATGGCCTATTGGCTGGTGACCCAAATCAGATAGTACTACCAATTGAGCTCCCTGGCCAGATGCGGCTACCAGCTCAGCTTTGCAGAGCTGTTGGCTGGGATCTCTACTTGTGCACCACTGCAAGCAGGAATGTAGTTTGCCAAATTCTTAGTACTGGTTGCTGTAAGCCCTACCTCTTTCATTTCTATTTGATTCCTAAGGGTTGAGCTCTGCAGATTCCCCCAGTGATCTCCATGAGGTGAGACTTGAATAGGCCTTCTGCTTATCTGAAATTTTTTTAATTCAGTTTCAGTTTTTGAAGTACATTTTTGCTGGAGATTCATTTTTGTACATTTTAACGTATACTGTTCCACTTATTTTCTGACTTGTATTGTTTTTGATATGCAGTCAATTGTTCTTTTTTAAATTGTGCCCTGTAAGATGTCTTTTTAATTTGTGACTGCTTTCAATATTTTCTTTTTAGTATTAGTTTTCTGTAGTTTGGGAATGATGTGTGTCAGTTTTTCAAATGTATTTATTCTGCTTGTGATTAATTTAACCTTTTGAATCTGTGGCTTATTGGTTTTCATCAACTTTTGTCATATTTGCATCATTTCTTCAAATAATTTTTTTTTCTCTTTTCTTTTTCCCAAATAAATGCATACTAGACACCTTGGTATTATCCCTCCCAAACTTCACTAATGTTCTTTCATTTGTTTAACTTTTTCCTCTCTATGATTCTGTTTAAATAATTTATAATAACCTCTCTTCAAGTTCAGTGATCCCTTTTCCTGCAGTGTCCAATTTTATGCTAGGCCCATTTTATAAGTGAAATTTGTACACTGTAAAATATTATTGTAAATGTATTTCACTTTTTTCCAAATACTGTGGGGTTTTTTTTGCTTTTGTTTTGTTTTTCAGTTGTAAGGTTCTCTATGTGGCCTTGTTGCAAGTTTTCATCTTTCTTCAAAAAGCACATCTTACCCATGATATCAACTTTTCCTGTAAATTCTTTAACATAGTTATAATAGTTATTTTAAATCCCTTGACTTCTAACTGTAATAATAGGGTATTCTGTGGGTTTGCTTCTGTTGACTATGTGTATTAGGGAATCACATTTTTTTTATTCTTTATAAATTTTATAATTTTGTATTGTATTCTAGACTTTGTAAAATAACAATGCAGGAAAAAGTATTACATATTTTTTATTTGTTTGTTTTCAGAGAATATAAGCCTTTTATTCTAACTTGAAGGTAGACTGAGGATTGGTCTTACAGAGTTCTAGATTTGAATTTAGCTATGGCTCATCTCTGGTTTTGATTATATTGCGTTTCATCTATGATTTGCCCAACTTCCATTTTGACAAGTTTTTTTTTTTTTAATTTTTGTTAATGTTTGGGTTGGAAGATTTGAGCTGAAGTCTCAGGTATTTTTGTTTTAACTTTGAATGAAACTCCAGCAGGGCCCTGTAATTCAAGTCCTGAGAAATCAGTGGGTCTCTGAAATATCTCTTAGATTTTCTGCCCCCTTTTTCACTGCTACTTTTTCAGCAAAGTGCAAGGTAGAGCAGTAGTGATGCGTAAGGGTGAATTATCAGGCTTGATTTGCATTTGATACTCTTGTAGATTTGAAGCCACCTGCCAGCTTGTACTATCATTTAAGGCTCTGCTCACTTCCCCTCAACTCTTCATTGTCTTTCTTTGGCAGGCGTGCTCTTTCATCTGATCATACTCAGGTACCTCCCAGGTATAGAAGTTGCCACAGTTTTCTGCTAACCTATGAAGAACTCATTTCTCTCTTGAGTTTTGAAGGCTTCTTTGTATCACTTTTCTTTCTTCTTCCCATAGGAAAATAACATTTTTATTTTGTCTGAGTTTTCTTTAGTGTCCTAAATCTTAACTGGACTTAGAACAAGAAGTATTAATTCACAAAAAGTGTAAATTCATACCTAAGACTCACATAAATGAGGGAAGACTTGTTTTTTTACTTAGAGTTTAGAGACAAATTTTATTGTCATCGCCTTGGGTTTGTTGGTTCATCTTGCTTCCTGAGCTTCTGGATATAGATGGAATTCTCACACACTTTTGATGACTTAAGATTTTATATCCTATTTATATATGGATTGGAACAATACAAGCTCTCTGGTTATTGAAATTGGCAACTGATCTTGTCTCCCACCCTAAAACACTCACAGATTTAGGCTCTGGTGCTCTCACTGTGTTTCTTCTGGAGATTGTGTGTGTGTGTGTGTGTGTGTGTGTGTTGTTCAGGTGTATACTTAGGAAGATATTTATTGTATTTTATTTGTAACTTACAAATAAAATACAATAAATTTTATTTTTATTTTTTATTAGTTAAAATTTGTAACTTTCCCACAGCTCTGAAGTTTTTGGTTATAGCAATCATCATGTTATTGGAAACAGAAGTTATCTTTTTGGTTTGGTACTACAATGTTTGTTGATATCCCCCAATTTTCCCTTCCTCTTTTGTGGTAACTAAATACAGATGTTGACTGTGAATGTTGTTGGGTCCAGGGAGAAGTGAATTTTACCTGGGTAAATTTCTGTGTGACACTGTGTAAAAAAGCTTCCATGGTTATTCTGTCAAGAGAATGTGCTTACTTTGGGTTATCCTAGTTTGGAACCTGAGGGAAAATATCCCAGTTACACCACCTTGGCAGTATGTACTTACTTTGTCCATCTTAAGTCTCTTGCCATGCGGTTGATGACCCACTGATAACAAGGTCAGATAAGTATGTATGTGAAGAAAGCAGGATGGTTTATTTCCTTTTTGACTTCAGGAGAATTCATAGCTGACATTTTCTTAGGCCCAAAGCAGTGTTTATAGCCTCCTCTGTCTCTCATGATACCACTTAGGGGAAAAATTGTGAGGAGTTTTAACAGTAAAGCCTTTGTACTCACACTGGCTTGACTATTAAATTCTTCAAGTCCTAGTTTCTTTTCTTCCAGCTTTATTGACATATAATTGAGAAATAAATATGTGTATATTTAAAGTGTTCAATGTGATTATTTGATATACATATATTATATGTATGCATTGTAAAATATTTACCACAATCAAATTAACACATTCATCACCTCATATATTAACCTTATTTATTATTATTATTATTATATATTTTTTAGTGAGAATGCTTAAGATCTCTGTTAGCAACTTTCAAGGAAATAATACAGTATGGTTGACTATAGTCATGATGCTATACATTAGATCCTCAGAACTTACTCATGTTATAACAGAAAATTTGTACTCATTGACCAACATCTCCCATTCCCCTCACCCCCAACCCCTGGCAACCACCATTCTACTCTCTGTTTCTATGAGCTCATAAATCCTAGTTTCTTTATCAGCAAAAAGAGCACAATATTAATATTTATAGCAGAATTTCCTTCTTTTCTGAGGGTTAAATGAGATGTGAGGTAATGCTTCCAAAGTATTAAATAGATACTCCAGCATATAGTAACCTCTAGATCGATGTTAGCTATTATAATTTGTTAGTAGTATTGATATGCCAAGTAATTAGTATATAATAAAACATTTTGAAATATATGTTAGGTCATAATATCAACGTCAACATCCCTGCTACACAATGATTATAAAATGGAAGCCCTATGCATTTAAAACCCTATTCTTACTATTGTGTCCTTACTATAGCCGGCCAGCCCATTATCACAAGCAAGACTCTCATGTGTGGTAAGCCATACAATTGTTTCTCACTTGGATATTATTAATGCTGTATCTGGAATGTGGGTAGATATCTTTAAAAGGCTATGGCTTAGTATTTATACACAAGTCACTATGGAAAAAATTGCTTTGTGTTGTAATAAAAGAACCCTCTCAACCAGAGCTGAACTGTTGTTTCCACAACACTGAAAGAGAGACTAAACAAAGCAAACTGCAAACGCTGCTTGGTGTTGTGTGAGCAGTTCACATTGTTTCCTTTTTTTATTGTACTGTTTTACCACTGGCAATCAGTGTGGGGCCTTCACTTATGAAAATATAGCTGTTGGCAGTTTAGGCTCAATTTCATTCTCAAGCTGCCATAAATGATCACATGGGAAGATAATACTTGATGAAAATTTTGTTTTCTTTCCTTTTTTTTTTTCTTTTATATTTCTTTGAGGCAATTTGTTAGAGAGGAGAGCAGATAAGATTGAGCTCTATGGTATACTTCAAAGCTTGGAAAATACACATACATTCTCAGAAATTCTATTCACACAACAAAAAGATAGCGCCAATGCCCAAATTGAATTAAAGTATTTGTAATCATTCTCACTTGTTCCCCACTATAATCTCCAAAGACTCTTGAAGAAGTAATACATCAAAATCCTGTTCAATATATTACCTTCTGCTGAAGATCTGTGGTTTTGTTGACCCGTTCTAGAATAAAGACTATCTTCACACATTCTTGCCACAGATGTGTAACCTGAATTGAATGAAGACTTAGCCCTAAATCCTAGTTTACAGGACACATGGCTTGAAAGAAGAAGCAGTCAGATATAGAAAGTGAGACATTTTAAAGGAGAATTGGTCTGATCTTTTCAATGTCATTGTCATGAGGAAAATGAGGGTGAGGGAAAGAGGAATTTTAATAGATTAACAGAGAATTAAGAGATATAAGAACTAAATGAAAAGCAAAATGTGGTACTTGTTTGGATCTGGCTTTGATCCAATCAACATTTTTGAGAAGTTGTGAAATTCAGTGCAAACTGGATATTAGTTTGTGTTAAGGAATTCTTGTGAATTTGAGTAGATGTGATAATAGCACTGTGATTATACAGGAGAATGTCCTTATATTATTATTGTTTTTAGGACTGCGTACTGAAGTACATAGGGAAGAAATGCCATGTCTATTATTTGCTTTTTACTTACATGAAGCAAATAATACAAAATGTTAAAAATATGCTCAATGTGGGCATTAAGCATATAGGATTATTTAATTATACTATGTTCTACTTTTCTATAAGTTTGAAATTATCTCAATATAAACTAGCCAAAAATCCTTTATGGTAGAACTCCTCTTAAAAACAAAGATTTCTATTTATAATATTTTCTGAAAAGAATTTGTAATGCATAAAATAAAGGGTTATAGAAGTAGACTATACAAAAGTTAATAGAATGAAAAATGTCCATAAGGCAGAGCCCCCAGATACACCATTAAATATTTAGAGGTATTTGCCTTTTTTTTTCCCAGGGGATATTCAGTTTATAACAGTGATGCCTTTTCTAAGTATGTGGACAAAGAATATCAATATGACACACTCTTGTAAGAAAAGGAATTGTAGAGAATTTCTGATCATGAGCTTTGTGCTATAGTAGAGGGAGTTAACCTAATGCAATGGGAAGAACACAAGTGCTGCCTCTGCATGGTGCTGAATTTGGCTACTGACAATGATTTACTAGCCTTGTGGACTTGAGCAAGTTTTTTTGATTGAATCTCATATGTCTTCTCTGTAAAATGGGGATAATAAAACTTCCAGGGAATGTTGTTAGTATTAACTGAGGTAATTTGCATAAAGAGGTTAGCAGAGAGATGAGTGAAATTAAACTCATCTGTCTGTGTTACTGTTATTAGAGGTTCTTTAAAGGCAAGTAGAAGAGGAATGATGAGAAGCTCAGAAGAGGGGCCAGCCTAGTGGTGCATTGGTTAAGAGCTGGCTTGGGAC
>NW_017731474.1:1939474-1952735 GCF_001890085.2 Hipposideros armiger
TTTTATTTATTTTTTCCAATATGGAGATGGGCCATACTTATTGGTTAGGATTTTTTAGCATGAATTGAAAGTACATTTGGAAAATACATCGTTCATTTCCTCTGGGGCACAGTGGCTAGAAAAATGCCTTGCTTAGCCAAGGTGTAGGTCTGCTTTGAGAGTAGAATATGGGCTAGATGACCTCTGGATATACTTATAGTTCTTTGATTCTATAATTATCACAGGCTTCAAATCACTTTCTAGGGAACAGCAAATAATTCTCACTAATAAAACACAATTTGAAACTTGGAACTGAAATTACACATTTTCAATAAAGTGTTGTAATAAAGTTAGTGACTAGAGACTCCCCCTAGGAATAAAAAGCTAAATGTATTGGTTGGCCACTCGTGCAAGGCAAAGCTAAGATCCATATTAATTCATCATGTGGAAGATGTTGCTCTATGTAAGTTTTAAATATAAACCTGACAGCAAATGAAAGAGCTCACAGGACATTCTTATTTAAGTGTGGAATCTTTAGCCCATATTCATAGGTGCTCTAAAGTCTAAATTCTACATCAAACTTTCTGAGAAACTGCCGCCTGATTCTAGTTCCTGCATTTAGTTGCTTTCTGAAACCTCTGTAATGGCACTGTGGATTGAAATTCATCTCTGGGTGCTTTCTAATTTTGCCAACAATAAGAGACCAATGTTATTAGTGAAAGGTAGAAAGATACAGAGCTTTATAGCAGTAAGAGTTTATTCTAAGTTCTCTCATTCAAAGGAGCAATTATTTGGGCAATTTTGTTTTTCAGAGACCTCAGCATATGACTGAGAATAGTTATTAACAAAAGTTATTTATGGTACAGTTATTGTTTTCTTAAAATTTATATTTCCCACCAAAGCATAGTGCTTATGATCTGAAATGTAGGCTCATCCAAGCAGCAAAGCGCAGTGACTCCCCAAGTGTCTTCAGGTAATAGGTGATCTTCCAGAAATAGTCCATGGTCAGATAAGTTTGGGATATTCTTTTTTAAACAAAATCACTAAGTTTCTTGCAGCTCCTGTCAGAGCTTGTATAAAGCCCTGTGACTCACAAAGAAAGGAGTAGAAGCAGGAGCATTTCCAACAATGTGACAGCTTGGAATTATTTTTATGGGATTGTTAAGGATCGAATCTGATTCACGTTTTCTGTTTAAGCAAACACTAATTCCCCAACCCCCACCCCTGGCCCCATTTTGGAAACTGCTCCTCTCTAACTTCCCTCCCTTTTCAAATGGTTACATTGGTGGCCCATCCATTTGCACAGCATGATCCCAAACTTCTTGCCAGTGTATTGGGCCATCCGTGGGCTCCTAATTTAGCTGGCCAAATTGAATTTCTTTTCTTGGGAATTTGACGTTGAGATCAAGAGATTCACTCTCTTCCTCTCTTTTTCTCTGAGGCTAGACTTATAACACTTAAGTTACAAGTGACCATGTTTTCAGTCCACGTGGATCAAAGAAGCAAAGCAAGCCTGTATGGAGCCAGAAAAGGACAGCATAAACATACAGAGAGGAGTGTGCACACGCACAGACACACAGAGAAGGAGGGAGAGAGTGAGGAAGGGAGGAGGGGTGAGAGAGAGAGAGAGAGAGAGAGAGAGAGAGAGGGAGAAAACTCTGAAAGTCCTTTAAGTCCCTCTGCACATTTTTTAGCTATATCCCTCTTCTGTGGTGGATTCCTTTTCTCTAAGGTTGAAATATTTCCTGTTTCCTACTAAAGGGGTGTAATAACTATAGTCACACACGTTAGTGGCAGAATAAGACCAAGAAAACAGGTAATTTGATAATGCCTTTTCAACTACAAGGTTTTTATATGTCTTGAACAATACTTTAAAAGTATTAACTAGTAGTTGGGTTTTTTGATGTTAGGAAATGAAATTACTAATTTATCCATTGTAATAATGTATAAAAGTTATCAGTGTTTGCTTATCTATATGTATTGTATTTAGTTTACTTAAAATTTAATAGAGAAAATTCAAAATAAAAATAATAGACTTATGTATCTACTACTTAAAATGAATAAATGTTAGTGCTCATAATAGTTGCTTAAAATTTGTTCATTTATAAAGAAATAAACCATGGATACATTTTTTAATGTCCCCCTACCTCTGATCCTGTTCCTTCATACTCTCTACAAAGGCAACTCCTGATATGAATTTGGTGTGTATCCAAACCATATAATTTTGCTTTTATGGTATAGGAATCTCTATTTAATATATATTATAATATATGTGTTTTAACAAAATGAATTTAAATGGTACTATACAATTCATAAAACTATGCAATTGTCTTTTTACACTTAACATTACAATGGCATATGTATTTATGATGCTTTTCCTATTTTATTTTTATTGAGCAAGACAGCATTATTTTATAAACATTATGGCAAAATGACTCTCAACTAAAGGATATTTTTGCATGGTTTTAGTATTCATCCTTTATAATGCCTGGATAATCTCCCACTGAGTTGGCATCTGATAGTTTGCTTTAGTATTCTCATATGGTTTGGGTAATTACATATATTTCTGGCTATTATAAATAAGTAAGTAAAGAAGTAAGTATATGATACAATTTAGGAAATTTGTTTCTGAAATTAAGAGAATGCCTCATTAACTGTGGCATAAGCCATAATGATATTTTCTGTTTACCTAATAGGCCAATAGGCTGCTTGGGAGCTGAGCCAGCTTTTCTGTGATTCTTAGGGGCTTTCTTCATGATCACAAGATGACTGCAGCTGTTTCAAACCTCACATCATCATAGGGCAACCTCCAAACCAGATGGAATAGGGTGGGAAAAAAAGGACCTCTTCTTCATGGACCTCCTTTATCACAGAGAAGATCCTTCTAGGAGCTCCCAGCAAACTTCACTTTAGGTTTTAATGTCCAGAATTGGATATGTACAAACAAGACTCTGCAAAGAACAGTAGGATTGTCATGATTGACTTGGACATAGTCTATTCTAGGGCTGGCCACATCACCCGCCCCAGGTCACAATGATTGCAGCGGGCAAAGAGGAAGTGGACATGGCATGGTATTAGGATTCTCCCAAGAAATAGAATGAACAGAAAATTATCTATCTTTTCCTCCTTCTTTATCCTGTCTATACACAGGAGAACTGATGGTTTAGTTCTGAGTCCTAAAGCGTGAGAACCAGGGAAACCAATGTGTTGTAACAGTTTGAAGACCAGCAGGCTTGAGATGCAGGAAGAACTGACTTTCAGTTGAAGTCTAAAGTCTAGAAAAGAGCCAGTATTCATTTTAAGGCCATCGAACAAGAGAATTCCCTCTTACTTGGGAGAGAATCAGCCTTTTTATTTTATTCAGGTCTTCAATTGACTGGGTGAGGCTGACCCACATTATGGAGGGCAATCTGATTACTCGGCCTACTGATTTAAATGTTAAACTCATCCCAAAACACCCTTACAGAAATCCCAGAATAATGTTTGACCAACTCTCTGGGCATCCTGTGGTCTAGTCAAGTTGCTACATAAAATTAACCACCATAGGTGGCTAGGTAGG
Source organism: Hipposideros armiger (assembly GCF_001890085.2). Lineage (NCBI taxonomy): Eukaryota > Metazoa > Chordata > Mammalia > Chiroptera > Hipposideridae > Hipposideros > Hipposideros armiger. Next base: position 1,943,013 of record NW_017731474.1, read on the forward strand.
CAGCCAACAGTCTGCTTTAGAGGGAAGGAACATCATTATGTAGCTTTTGGGGGGTTTTAATAGAAGTATATTCCAAATAATGGATTATTGTGTTCAATTGACGGGAAGTGTTTTAACGCTTTTGATATGTATTTCTTAAAAGCTTTCTTAGAAGACTTTTACAATTTATATAGTCTGTAGTAATGTTTTAGAACATAAAATTCTTGCACTAGCCCCCAACATTAGGTTTTCTTAAAAAAACTGGTTCTTTATTAGGTGTAAATGTTACTTATTATTGCTTTAATTTTTTGATAAATGGGATACATTTTTGTCATGTTTGTTTATCTCATATTTGTATTTCTTTTATTATGCATTTCTCTAATGAAATATTAGCAATGCTTTTAGACATTTTATAGGTTCTTTATAGATTATACATGCACACAATATATAAAAGTATGTTTATCTCTATTTCTATCCCATTTTCTTTTTGTGTCATTTCCACCAACCTGTTGCTTTTCTTTTTATTTAAATGTTACTATTTTTTTCTACATAGGTGTTTTTGTTTTCTTAATCTTACCCACTTTGATCTTGTCTTTCATCATTTATCCTTTTATTTTATTCCTCTTTGTTGTGATACTTTTTTTTATCCTTCTTGTGATTTAATTTTAATAGGTTTGGAATTTGATAGGGAGTAAAGCATTGTTTTATTAATATCATTTATTAAAGAAAGACTCCCATTGTTTTATATGCTCATTTTAAGATTTATAAATGTTATGAATTGAATTGTGCACCCCCCCCTTTCATATGTTAAGTCCTAACCCCCAATGTGACTCTTTAGGGAGGTAAAGTTAAATGAGATCATCAAGGTAGAGACCTAATCTGTTAGGACTCATGTTCTTATGAGAAGAGGAAGAGACACAGTAGATCTCTCTTTTCCTGTGCTCACATAGAAGAGGCCATGTGAGGACACAGAGAGAAGTTGATCATTTACAACAAGTTAGGAAGAGAGAGCTCTTTAGAAACAAACATTAATGGCAAATTGATCTTGGATTTCTAGTCTCCATGACTGTAAGAAAATAAATTTCTGTTGTTTAAGCAACCCAGTCTGTGGTATTTGTTATGGCAGCCCAAGCAGACTAATATAATAACATTCTTAGATTTATTGAGATCTTTTTTTGAGATCTATTGTTGCTTTCATTAATATATTCAATTAGTAGAAATCTCAATTTATATAAATATATGTAAATATATAGTATCATCCCAACAAATTTTGGTTATTGTTTGTATTTTATGTTTTAAGTGTAGTGTGTCCTTTTTTTACATATTTTATGCAGGATATAAAATGATACTTTAAAATCTGGTATATTAGCGCTCTGAGTTTCTCTGTGGCATCTAGCACAGAACCTCATGGAGTAGAGTTTATAAGCCAGTATTTCCAGTTCACCTAAAATGTAAAGGGCCCTCCTGGCTCAGCACATCTTCCTTGTGCTAGCAGCTAGAAAATGTGAGCAAATGAGGAGGGGAGGTAGAATTTCCGAGGGTCACTCTGAGGCAAATATGACTAAGCTAAGATGGAGGAGTTGGCATTTGCAACTGTCATCATTCTAAGTAAAGCCAAGAGCTCAATGCAAATATTTGGATTTCTGATTCTGCAAAACATCTACATGTTTTCGTACTGGGATTTCTACCTGTGCACACACTATTTGGGTTCAATATTTTGTACACCTTTTCCAAAACTGCAAGTGACTTTTTAATAATTTTAGCTTTTACCTGGTTTCCTATTAATGTAGAGTTTTCTGGGAGATAAAAAATGACCTAGATTTTGTCCTCAATGAGGCTGCAAGAATAGTATGTTATGAATGAGAATGTCAGGTCATGAAGATCGTGCCTCAGTTGTCTACAGGATCCACTCTTTTGTTTCAATTAATAGGACACTTCAGCTCAACTGGAGACTGATTTTATTTTTTCTTTAGTAGCTTTGATTGAATAAGTAATTGAGCTGTTGGTGTTACATAGACAGGGTACAAAATGAAGTTTCCTGCTCTGAAGAAATTGAGCTTAGGCTGTTCATTACCATTTAGGAAGAAAAAGTTTCCAAGAGAGAATAGAAGTTATTCAATGTGTATGAGTTTTATTTAATCAGAAACTATGATAATGAAAAAAAAAAAAGCTTAGGAGCCATTAGGAGATTTGCTTCAACTCTGAACCATTCCTAGTGACCCCTTAGTACTGTAGGAGGTCCAGCAGGCTCGGTGGCTGGAGTCTTGAGCATGTGTCATTTATGTTCTGCTGAGAATATTTCTGAAAAGATGTCATTGTTTCAGCATTAGTGCCAATCTCACCACTCTTTATTCTTCCTCTTCCACCACACGGAGTGCTTCTGGATGCTGTTCTCTGTCCAGACAAGGGTCAGCAATACGCATTCTCAAATCTGGCCTCCAGGTCATCTGGATACCTCCAAGCCCATGAAAGAGCCCCTTCACTCCTTCCCTGGGGCTGAGGAAGCACACCTTCATTTTTTTTTTTTTTGACTCCAAGGTATCTGTGTCTTGAAAGACAGCAAGTTCAAGTATAGGAAATTAATAGGACTCAATAGAATTTTTTTGTTGGTGAGAAGTTAACTAAATTTAGAACTGATTCTTTGAAGGAGAAAAGGGAAAAAAAATCCCCTAATTCAACACTGAATTATAATAAAAATGAATAAATAAATAAATAAATAAATAAATAAATAAATAAATAAATCCAGATCTAAAGACATAGCAGGAAATTAGACCAGCTAGTTTGACATCAGCTAAGTCTCAGAAGCATTTTTAAAAGATCAAATACTGAAACATTTAAAAAGCACAGCTTGATAACAGTCAATTAAGGTAGCCTCAGGATGTTGCCAGGAGATTTTAGTAATTTGTGTACAGTGTGGATGAAAATTCTAAAATGCATTCCTATTCAAGAAAAACATAGTAAAAATCATACAGCAGTATTTCGCTATTTGACAAAGCCTCTTTTTTTCCTTTTTACTTAATAACGGAAGCATGGAATCCTGGGGACCAAAAGAGCCTGGCAAAATGAATTAATAGTTGTTATACTTGGGTAAAAGTCAAAATCAATTTCACATCCTTACCAACTTAGTTTTGTGTTCAATATGCGATTATTTAGTAATATTAAGGTTTTGGGGTAAAGGCGCCTGGTTGTGATAGAATCACCTAGGACATTGCTTCTCAAACTGTGGTCCATAGGCTGATGCCATTCTATAAATTATTATCTTAAGCAAGAGAATCACTATAATTGAGAATATTTAGAAACGTTTATAGCATGTGACCAAGTACTTTCCTAAAAACATGGGCTTAAATTTTGTATGTTTTTTTTTTTTAAAGTCAGTCTTAGGAATTAATTTTATTGTGTTTTACAAAATTATAGTCTGTGATTTATTGGAATAAAAAAAATAGCCCTCCCCCAGAAATTTTTTGATAAGTAACTGATCAAGACTCTTTTTTTTTAAGAAATGGCATTTCAAGTATGATGTGTACCCTATTATTAAAAAATACCAACCTATTTTTCCTGTTAGTGAAAAAAATCCAAGCATAATATCTCATATATATTTATTTGTAAAATAGCCTTCAAAAACAGACATTTAAAGAAACTGGGTTGAAAGATTACCAGATCTGAGAAAGGTCTTTTTTTGTGAGCTGTAGCTTTAGCTAAGGCTATAGTGTTAGTTGAAATGTATATTGGATCATTCTTCTAATTCTTCAGGCCCTCCCTGTATTAGAAATACACATGCCATGCAGTTTTACATTTTCTATGACTATATGTCAAGTGTATTACTCTGTTCCATTGATACTGGGCTTCACCAGGTGGCTTGCACTGGCCAGTAGAATATGCGTGGAAGTGACGGTATACCAGTTTCTGAGGCAGAGACTTAGAAGGCATTGTAGATTTCCTCTGGCTCTCGCGGTTTGTGTGGTCATCTTGATAAGGGCATGCCCCAGCGATCTACTGCCTCTTCAATATGGGTCCTGGAATGAGACATGCAGAACAGAGGTAAACCGGACCCAGGCATTGAGCCAAGCCAGCCACACTGCAGCCTGAGGACATCCCTGCCAACCCACAGCCCTATAAGCCAGAACAATAACTATGTATTGTTGTAGGCCACCTAGTTTTGAGGTGGTTGTTACACAGCAGATTGCAGAAATCCTGGCCAGCACAGTTGGATTATGATACATTCCATAGTGAACTAATGGCGTTTAAATTGACCTTTTTTACCTTTCCAGAAGAGGTTTCTGCATGTCATTTTTACATATTCAACTGCCTATTTGACATTTCAACTTAGATCTCTAATAGGCAACTAAAATGTAATATATTCAAATCTGAACTCTTGATTCCCCTCCCCCACCCCCAACCTATTCTACTTCTTGGTAAATGGCAGCTCTGTTCTATCAGTTAGTTACTCAGACCAGGGTCCTTGGAGTCATCTTTGATATCTCTTTTTTTTTTTCATATCCCACATCTAGTGAGGTACTTTGAAATACATCCTGAACCTGACCATTCCCTATCCCCTCCATTGCAACTTTTCTAAGAAGCACTCCTTTGCTGTTATTTTTTTTATTCGATTGTTAGTTCTGAGATCCATTCTCCACACACCAGATGGGTGATCCTTTAAAATATAAGTCATATCGTCTCACTCTTCTTCCTCAAGTACTTTATTGCTTTCCCAGCTCACTCAGAATTACTTTCAAAGCCGTCAGCATGGTCTCACTGGCCCTACATGTTCTGGCCCTGACTATTTCTCAGCTCCCACTCCCTGTCACTTGCTCTCCTGTCACACTGCATTTTGGACACCTGGCCTCCTTGCTTTCCACACATACACTAAGTATGCTTCTGCTGCGAAATCTCTCCTTAGAATGGTCCCTTCCCAGATATCTGCAAATCTTGTTTTCTTATTCCCTTTAGGAACCTTCTCATATATTGATCCTTCCCTGACCCCATCTGGAATAGAACTACCACTACATCGCTTTCTGTTCTCTTCCTTGAACTTACTCTTGGTCTTAGCACTCACCATCTGGCATGTTGCATATTTATGCACTTACTGTCTACCTTCACTCACTGGAACAGGAGCTCTCTGAAAAGCAGGGGCTGTCATTTTTGTGGCTAAATCCCCAGCATGAAGAACAGCATCTGACACACAGAAGACACTTATTAAATATCTGTTGGTGAAAGCATGAATTCAATGTGTTTGGAAAGAATATGGCCCTGTTAAGCCTGGAACTGTGAGTCAGGTATTCAAATGCTGACGGATGATGCTAAAAAGTAAAAAGAGACTCAACTTCCGGTTCTTAACAAGAAGGTGATGTTGGCCAAATACGCAAGATAATCTTTTGGTTGTGGATTTTAAGGAATAAAAGCACTTGGATAACATTAGTATGGGGGACATTTTTATTTTAATGGTGAAGACATGAAAGTAAGTCATGTTTTTAATTTGTATGGGATATTCTATAAGGATTTTCAGTCCATTTTTGAATAAGGTCATTTATAGAGCTTGCTCAAAGACAGAAATTAAGAAAGAGGGAATTCTAAAAACATTTTTTATTTTAGGGGGTTAAAATAACACTCCCTCCAAGAAAACTTGAGGGAGCTATGGGAAGATGAGTTTGGCCAGGTAGGAGGTGGTGACTGTCACTCACAGATTTTGCCCACGCGAGCAGTTTTCTGGCATTTCAGCAGCACACCGTTTTGGTGAGGACTCTATATGTTATTTCAGCAGTAAAATCTTTGCCAAGATCATGAAGGGAGTGCAAACTCCAGGAAATCTTGTAAAAGAAGCAAAAATGTTGTCATATGCTCAGATGTCAGAACAGCTGAGGCAAAGCTACAGCATACCTAGACGTAAGTCCTACCAAGTATGGTAATTCTGGGGCTTCCATGGAAAGTTCCTGCTCAGAGATGACAGAATTTCTAACATCCTTTCAAAATCTACTCCTCTGTATTAAGCTGCTAATCTCCAGGTGTATGCACACATATCAATCCTTTAATTATTTCTATCACTGTGAGCTTTACATAGGACTATGGGTACAGACATATATTTACCAAAAGGCATAAATGAAGGGAAGAGTGATACCATGCCATTACAAAAATAAAAAAAACCTCTTAACTTCATTCTAACTTATTTTGTCTTAAGTGAACACAAAGATGTATAATTTTCTCTGGTGAAGAGAGGAGATATGAATAACACTTGTTAAATAACTACGATGTGGCAGGCCCAATGCTCAGAGCTTCACATATGTTTGCTGCTATAATATGTAAATTCGTATCGCATGTCTAACCTCTTTTAAGGATTAGAGTACTTTCGAGTGAGATATTTTAGTATTTCTTAGAATGAAGCTGAGACAAAAGCAAGTTTCCCCAAACAGGCTAACTGAGACACGGAAATATTAAGTATTTTGCTTAAGACCCCACAGCATGTGTGGAGCAGGGCAAGAGAAATATTTTACTCTCATTCAGAAATGCAAGCTTGCATGGAAGTTTTGGCTGTTTTGTAAGTTCCAATTTATACTCTGATACTTGAACACTTCTACAATCTAGGTTGTTCTGTGTGATGAATACTCAGTGAAACAGTTCTGCCCCTTCCGATAAGAAACTGTAAATTATTCAACAGCTTCACTATTATTCTGTTCTTTTGGCTTTTTCTTTCCTGCATTCAGAAGGACCCATCGAGACAAAACCTAGTGCATTTTCTGGCCTTGGTGAATTTAGAATAGTGAGATGTGGATGTGAAATACTGTGAGGCGTGTGCAGTCCTTGTCTTGAGTTTCCCCACATTCCCCCTGCCCAGTAGCAGAGCAGTGGGTCTTTATTGAGCCTTGCTGCATCCTGCTTCCACATCAAGAAGAGCCAACCTATAAGTGATGCCTGGGGTGGCTGTTAGTTGCCTTCAGCCTGATCAGCAGCAGAACACAACCATCATCATAAGGGCAAAAGATGCTGCCAGCCGGCTGCAGGGGTAGATAAGGGGTTAGGTTTAATGTTTGTTTACAGGAAGGGTGAAATAAAAGGTTTTCTTTGTGGGATGTTTGAAAAAATGGACCTTTATCTTTTTCTCCAATGGAAATGCCATTTCTCTGATTTTTTTCTCCTCCACCTGCTTCACCTATACATGGTATCCATGTAGTTAGTCTTAGGTACTGTGCGGTATTTGAACATGAATCCTGAAAGTTTTCCTCTTCATTTCTATTTTTTTTTTCCTGGTAACTGCACAAATCCATTAAGCATTTCATTATTCCCTAGGGGCTGAGTGATTCATTATCCTGACCCTGCTGGTCAGATAAGCAAAAACCTAACTCACAATGAACAACTGTCTCTGTTTCTTTGAGTGATGGGCAAAGAATTTTAAATAATGGCCTGTGTTTTGAAAAATGGGGCAAAAACAAGAAAAGAAAAATGCTTGATATTTCACTTGACATTACTTAGGAGGCACTATAAGCAGAAAATTTTGTTTTTCTTCTACTCTCTGAAAATATGTTCTTCATTTATTTTCTTTATTGGAAATTAAGAACTTTCATTAAGGAAATGTATTAAGTTAGTAAATAATACTGCTCTCTAAAATGTTTTCACCCAGAGTTTTTGCTCTTTCTTTTGTTTGTTTGTTTGTATTTAATTTGTTTTCTTTTGTTTGTTTGTTTGTATTTAATTTGTTTGGTCTCAGTTTTTTCCTGACTTGGGGTGAGTGTGACTAGTAAGTACTTCCTAGTTTCATTTATGGATTATTCATCAATGGTTCTGATTACTTTAACTTACACCAGGATTGATGTTGGTAGTCAAGAAAACAGAGATGGGAAAATAATGTCTTCCCATAAAAAGAAGGCAAGTGACCCAACAATGACAGACTCATACACAGTCATACACTGCCATGGGGCAGGAATGAAGACATGGGCACTGCAGAGTGGGGTCAAGGATGAGAGAGCCTTAGTAGTGCCATGCAATATACAAGACTTCACAAAGAAAGTGTTGCTTAACTGAATTTTTAAAAAAATATTTGTGTAGTGTTAGAATATAGAGAAGATTTTTGCTAGCTTTGGGAAATAATGGTGCAGAGATCTGGCCAAGGGATAAAGGTGGGTATCATCAATGTGTAGACAGTTCAGTGACTGGGAGGTGGGTATTGTATGGAGTGAGAACATGACAGCTGAAAGGGTATCTCTGGGGAGGGGGTAGAATCACAAGTCGGCATGGAAAGAGAGGTTCACAAAGAAAACGCACAAGGTATGTCCAGAGAGTTAGAAAGAATCAAGAGTGGTATCATAGCTTAATAATTGAACTTTTCATTTCAGAGACTCTAGACTGAATTACATTCTATCGTTTTATCATCTAGGTTGCTAGTTTTCTGAATAGAGCAGATTATTTAATTTGAAAATACAAAAGGACATGAATTACTGAACATTGTCATATTTTTAATTAATGTTGATGACACCAAAAACAAAAAGACACCTCCACAAACATTTAAATTTAGGATATGACTTAAGAGCACTTGACAACAATAAGATACAATTATCTAGATATCTATCAGATTAGTGAAGATGATAGAGATTGATACCACTCACATTTTCTGGAAGGGCACCTTACAAAATGCATAAAACTTTAAATGTACATATCTTTGAAATTCCACTTTCAAAAATTAATTAAAAAATAATATATATGCATTCTTTGTCCAATAAGATATTACTTAAAAGAATTATGTTTTACTGTACAATAGAATATTCCATTAAAAAATGATGAACCAGGAATACATTTATCAACATAGAATGATGTTCTCATGTTATTGTTAAAATATAAAAAGCAGATTTTACACAACATATATAGATTACCTTATTTTTATATACAATACATGTAAAAAGAGGTTGGAAAGATCTACATCAAAAGGTTAAGTGGCTATTTCTGGCAATCATTCTTTAGGTTATTTTTGCTTTGCACTTTTTTTTAACATTTTGTAGTATCTTTGTGTTTTTGTTGTTTTTACAATGAGCATATATTATTTTCATAATCTCATAAAAACACTTCCAATTAAAATATCTTGTCATTAGGGAAGTAAAAGAAAAAAATGAACATATGGGACTACATCAAACTTAAAAGTTTTTTTCACAATAAAAGAAACCATCAATAAAACAAAAAGGAAGCCTACTGAATGGAAGAAAGTATTTGTCAATGAAATATCTGATAAGGGGTTAATATACAAAATATATAAAATGCTTATACAACTCAACACTAAAAAAACAAACAACCCAATTAAAAAATGGGCAGAGGATATTGAAGAGACATTTCTCTAAAGAGGACATACAGATGGCCAACAAGCATATGAAAAAATGTTCAATCTCATCATTAGGGAAATGCAAGTAAAAACCACAATGAGATACCACCTTACTCCAGTCAGAATGGCTATCATCAATAAGTCAACAAACAACAAATGCTGGTGAGGTTGTGGGGAAAAGGGAACCCTTGTGCACTGTTGGTGGGACTGTAGACTGGTGCAGCCACTATGGAAATTAGTATGGAGGTATCTCAAAAAGGTGGAAATGGAACTACCTTATGACCCAGCAATTCCACTCTTAGGTATTTATCCAGAAAAACCCAAGGCATTAATTCAAAAAAAATATATGCACCCCTATGTTCATTGCAGCACTATTCACAATAGCTAAGGCTTGGAAACAACCGAAATGCCCATTGGTAGACAACTGGATTAAGAAACTGTGGTACATT
>NW_017731474.1:1955865-1959634 GCF_001890085.2 Hipposideros armiger
ACATCTCAAAATATAACTATGCAAAGGAAGGGTGAGATTCTAAGTGCGCATGCCTGAGGGGGCCTGAGGAAAGTTGACTGGGTTAGAATTGTTTTAAATCACTCTTGTTTAGGATAGGGCGTTTGATATAATGCTTCATAGCTTTTGAATCATTTGCCCAAATTCTATTTCCCCCATTACTATTTTTTAGTGCAGGATTATGTTGACTGTGTGCTTTTTCCAGAACACAATAGAGCAGGGACACTTGTGTTAATACCATGTCTATTTGTAAAAGATTTGGAGTCACTTCTGATAAACAGGATAAACAAGGCTTAGGAGTAGAGGGATCATCTGAGGGGAGCAGAGCTTAGAAATCTGATGAACAACAAATGTAAAACAATGGCCAAAAAGCTGTCATAAACTGACGGCCCTTGTAAATAAAATTGGGTACTGCTTTTACTCTTCCTCTTGGGACCCAAGAAAGGAAAAATGAGTCGTAATGGAGTTCTCATTTCAGAATGAAATGAATCACAGCTACGTTACTTGTTAGCTTTTTGACCTTGGATATGTTATTTAACTCTTCAAACTTTGCTGCATTGGTGACAAGTGGACAATAACAGCAACTCCCTTGAAAGCATGTGGTAAGTGCCTAATAATATTTAAATATTGTTATTATCTTACAAAAGATATGAAATATAGTTCAGTTGGATAGGTTATTATATACTACTTTAGGCTTTAACAGTTGATTATTATTTTACCCCCAAAATGTATTTCTGTAGACACTTCACTTTCTGACTAAAGGTCCAGCACTTGACAATTCTAGGTGAAAAGATATCGTTCCTTGGGCAGATGCTATGACAGATCTATTTTCTGTGTGCTTTGAAATCTGGTCCATAGACTGGTTTTCACAATTAATGAAAATAGACCCTGATCGCTAGATCCTGGCCGAGGTTTACTGCACACAGTCTGCAGTTGGGATCAGCCCGAGTGTCCCAGGGCCGTGAACTTCACCAGCTGGATTCTCAAGCCTTGACAATGGGAAGCTCCCAAGTCAGTTAGCAAAGGTCCCTGCAAGAACTCACCATGCTGGCTTTCCAGAGAGCATCACCTCCTTACCCACCTCTCTTTCCCACTGTGACTGAGGTCACTCATTACTCTTGGGTTCCGAGGACTCTTCAGATTTGAGCAGCCTAATTAAAGCAGCCCACCACTCCATGCAGATTATAATCAGGCTTTCTGGGTCTTGGGTTACTGCCTGGCAGGGGACAGCAGGTGCCAGACAGGAGAGAGCTGCCCTGTAAACATTGTACCCATAGCACTTCGAGCATCGGGTTTCACCTTGCCCTGCACATTAGGGTGACTGGGGGGATGAATGGTTTGTCTGCTCCCTGCATGCTCTGGAGCCAGGGAGGTGAGAGCGTGTCGCTGCCATCCTGGAGCCATTTAAGGGCTGTGACTGTTGTTGCTATCTCTATAAAAATGGACTGGATATTGCCTTTTAGACTGAAAGAGGGCAGAGAAACCCACCAGGTTTTATGTCTGTTTTATGTCAGCTTTCAACCTTAAACAACTATATTAAGTGCTCTTCGGGTTAGGCTGAAATGCTTGAAGGGCCTCATTACACAGTTTAATTATCATGGCATTTTATAAAGGGAGAGACGAGTCTGGCTGGGAGGCTCCTGCTCTCTGAGTGCTGATGATGCTCGTTTGGATTTCAGGAACCTCTAGAAGGTGCATTTTGCATTTCTTGCAGAGGTACTTTGCAAGAGAGGAAACTGGAAGGGACAGGGAGGGGGAAAAAAGCCACCGCCGATTTGTTTTCTTTTCTGAAATTGTAAATTACATGAAAAAAAAAAGAAATCAAAACACGAATAGACAAAGACTTTGTTTATTTATTGCCAGGAGAGACCCATTAGGATGCTGCTCTGTGTTTCCATGGCATTGTGGAGACATAAACAGAAAGCACAGGCTAATGCATTCAGTTAGGCACAGATTTTAAAGTCTAATGTGCAATCTAAATATATATCACATGGTATTTATTTGTCTATTGTATATCCAGCAGTGAAGGGAAGACTGCCTAACTAATGGGAGGCTGTGATCTGTTTGTAAATGTGCCTGCACGTTCAAGCCTTGGCTTGTGATCTCTGGCTTCTCTGTGCTCTTTGTTCCCTTGTGATCCCTTCTTACCTTTGCTTCTTCTTGACGAGAGGCTAGAGGCAGCAAACACAAATGCCTTAACTCACCTTCCAGGCAGGTATCCTAAAATAGGAACGTGAGCTGGGATAAGTGTGCATGAATCATTGTGACTGATGAGGATATAGCAAATTGGAGAGCCCATGTTCTCTTGACAAGCAACAATTCTTGACAAGCGCACATGTAGGTTTATTTTATAAGAGCTGACAAAATTTCAAGAGAATCTGTAAATCTGCGCTGTTCCTTAAAATCTCCTGAATTAAAAAAAAAAAAAGCATATTTGTTGGCCAAATTCAATAGAGCAGGAAGAGCACAAGGACTGCCAGTTTATGACATCTGAGTGGTGATAGAAACTTTGCTGGTTATTTTATTACTATTTTTTAAGGCAAAGAGTCTTCATCTCTTGGGTGGTGCACGTTGCACACTGCATATGATGCAACTGAAGTCAATGCCAGAGCAGAAGCCAGAACCCAGGACTTTTGACTCCTGGTGTAGTGTTCTTTCCTCATGGCCATGGTTCCATTTGCCTGCTGATTCTTTAGAACTTTCAGTTTGCCTCTTTCTCTGAGAAAAACATTAAGCAGAAGGGGATTGAAATGCACAAACCCAAAGTAGGGAATAATGTGGCACTGTGTTCCAAAGAGCTCATCAGTCAGAGAACAACTGATTAGAACAGAATGAGGGAGAGTAATTTCGTTCTGTTGGAAACGATGCTTACAAATAGGGTGAATGCCACTCGAAGAAAATTCATTATCCAACCAGTTATAGAACCAGAAAATAGGGCTCTCGAGGTTTAGGAGATGCTACTTATAATTGTTACCGTCTGGATGAAACCAACTGGTATTATTTTGGCCCTATCCTTAATTTTAGTCATCTTCCACGTTTCTATATGAGATGTCTGTCTTTAGGGGGGAGGCAGTAGGGTGAGAGAGAGGCCTCTGTTCTATGCTCTGTGATAAGCAAACATGGCAAACCTTCACCTTTTTTCCTAAATTCAGGTGTGAAGTAGATTTTTTTTTTTTTTTAGGGCAAATGTGATTTGATTCAGACTAGCTGTGACATATAGTATAAGCCGTCAGAGACAGAAGTATGACTCATTTTTCCCTGGAATCAAAAATAAATATTTTGAAGATAATGTATTTACTCCATCTCTAAAAATGAAGTGAATTTTTTGAAAAATATCTAAACAAATAAAATAATTAGCTTGAAAAATATCAACAGCCTTCCAATGAATTGTATTTTCATTTTCTTGTACTTGGTTTACCTGATAGTTTGCAACCATGATAGGGATCACTGCTTAGGGCCAAGTCCTTTTGCTTTTTCATGGGGTCACCCTTACACTGAGTGGGGACCACTGTTTCGTTTTTGGTCTTGTTCTTTTTATTCTCAAATGCCTATTAAATAGGGAACACCCTATTATAGCTGCAAACTGAGTGTGTTTCTTTCTTACCCCCTGGCATGTTGCAAAAAGGGTCTGGTTTTCTGTGAAGACGATCCTTTGCTACCCGTATCAGTGTGCTCGGATTACCTGCCAAGTGCTTGCTGTATAAATTATAGCTGCCTGGTGGGAGCTTTAATTCACATGCTTGATGTTTTT
>NW_017731474.1:1960927-1965298 GCF_001890085.2 Hipposideros armiger
TCCTGAGTGCTTTGGGTGCATAGGGTTACTTTTGAGGCCTGTGAGTTGGTGCTGAGGTTGGCACTGAGGTCAAAGGCAAAAATAGAGTCTCTAAGTAGGGAGAAGCATCTGGATTGAGAGCATAGCAATAGTACCAGTGACGATGATGACAGCAGTAATAGTCATATGACCTACCATTTATTGAAGGCTACTATGTTGTGCTTCAAATTTTATTTTTTTTTTAGCTGAGCCATCCTGCCACCTGTTGGCAGCTCAGCGGCAGCTCAGCTCAGGCCGGGAATCGAACCAGCGACTCTGTTGCTCAGAGCTCGCACTCTTGATGAAGGCTGCTATGTTGCATGTACCTCATCCATTTTCACAACTCTGCAGAATAGGAACTGTTGGCTTCCTGCTCTATCCCTATCCCTATCTTACTGCAGTCTCTGGATTGTCCTAAACCCTTCACAGGGCCACAGCAGAGAGACAATCCTCTTTCTTAGCTCTGAGTTGCTAATTTTTGGCATTTCCTTTGAAGTAATGACAGTGGCACAGACTTGACACTGACTAAACAGTCAGTAGAAGAAGTTACAGGTAAACGGCATATAAAGCTCTCTCCTAGATGCATAAGCTCAAGTTAACCCTTTAGTGGATAAGTTATTTTCTTCCTCTTTATGACATTTACAAACTTCTCCGCAGATTCTTTTGCCAGGTGGAGCTAAGTAAACTCTGGTTCCACCCCTAAATATGGCTTATTTTATTTTCATGTGATGCCTCATTATAATGCAATTATCATACATCAGAGGCATCTTCCCAGGTCATCTAGGTATTGGAGGATGCTCAGTACAGATTAAACCAAGACTTGAACTTGACTGGGTCTCTCCTGTTTTTGCTCTTGGCTATCCTCCTTCTGGATGTAAAAGAATGCAAACTATCCCTCTGCTTTCCTGTTTTATTCCCTTATTTTGTCTTCCTCCCCACAACCTCCCCCCACCTCCCACTTTCAAGGACAATCTGCTTTGCAAAGTTTCTCCTAAACAACCTCCTCTCCTCTCAAACCATAGATTCTCTTCTGATCAATACTTTACTGTGATTCAATGATATGAAGAGGTAATATCATTCCCTGTTTTACAGATGAGATTTAGGGAGGTAAAGTAAGCCGTTCAAGGTTCACAGCTAGGAAGACAGCTAGAATTCTAACCTGAGTCGATTTGGCTTGCAAGTCCAACCTCTTTCTTTCCCGTTCTGGATGTCTTCACTGGGTGCAAAAGACTTATGAAGGGCAGACTACAAATTTATGGCAACTCTCTCCTTCCATCGTGGGCGTAGGCTGGACAGTTTGGGGGGCATGGGGTGGGCAAACATTTAGTGTCATGAAGTTGATTTATAATATCTCTTTATCTCATTTCCCTGAAATTTTTCTTTTCAGTTGAAGTGTTTTCAAAATTAAAAATATAAAATCACCATCTAAGTTTAAATTNGATGGAACTAGAGAACATTATGCTAAGTGAAATAAGTCAGTCAGAGAAAGACAAATACCATATGATCTCACTTATACGTGGATTCTAAAAAACTGAATAAATGAGAAATGTAAACAGAAATAATCTCAGAGACACAGAGGAACAACTGAGGGTTGCTAGTTGGGAGGGGGTGGGGATGAAGGAAAAGGGGAAGGGATGAGACAATACAAATTGGTAACAACAATATGGCCTCAGGGATAGACAAGACAGTCTGGGGAATATAATCAATAATATTGTAAATATTTTTTAAGGGCCCAATGGACTCATGTCTTGTTAGGGAGACCACTTCATAGTCAGTGTAGAAGCCTGACCACCATGCTGTATTTCTGAAGCTGATATTGAATAATAATGTTTGTCAACTATAATTATATATACATATAGTCACAGGAAGTGGAGTAGAGAATGGGAATGGAGTCAATGGAATTGTAATAAGTATGATATCGAGGGTGGGAGGGCAGTAGAGGGGGAGGGGGATTGCTTCTGTGTGAAGGGTAAAAAGGATAACTATTGCATTTTTCTGTACACCTGAAACTAACAATAAAAAAAAAATGTCATTGACTTGGAAGTTACATTGGTCATTACCATCAGAAAAAAATCTAGTGCTTTACCACCTTTAATGTGCATATGAATCACCTGTGCACATGTGTATGTAATTCAGCAGGTCTAAGGTGGGGCCTGGGGCTCTGCATTTCTGAGAAGCTCCCAGGTATTGCCCATGTTGCTGGTTGGGCCCACACTTTGAATAGCAAATTCTTAGTCAACTATAAAAAGCCTGGTACATGATTTCATTGCTTTTATTGTGCCTGTTTTATTACAAGCAGAAACATCCATGGAATAATAATAAATTTCTGGAAAACAAAACTGAAACAACTGTTATCATTTAATGGTTCTCTTAACTACTACAGTAAGGGCGTTCGGTCTCCATCTTGTCCAGAGATACCTGAAATCTCCTGAATTCATATAATTGTCTTGGGCTTTCTAATCTCACTGCAGGGATTTCCTCTCAAAATAGTTTTAGCCTATAGAGCTTCTTGGGTAACCATACCCATTTGCTATTCATAAGCTTCTTTTTCTTAGAATACTATATTGGTGACTTTTCTCTGAGAAAGAAATCAGTGCTTAAATATAAATATTTTCTTGACTTTCCAGGTTTTTCTAAATTGTTTTAAGATTTTAATGTATCTAGAGGTTGTTAATAAAAACAAATAATAAAAAGCAGCAAATTCAGTCCTGACAGGGTCAAGCGAGAGGACTTTTCCCAAAATGTATCTGATTTTAGTACCAACATAGATTTAGTCAAATCTATCCCCTCTTCTAACTTAGATTATTAAGCCAACACAAGTTGGTTTAGAAGTTTTGGCAATTTGGATAAAGGACTAACCTGATTAGAAAACAAAACAAAACTGAAATTGCCAAACTAATTGTGTCAGCATGCTTGACTAATCAGCCAAGATTTCTGTTTTATATTTATTGTTCTTGTTAATGAGCTGAGTAGTAAAGCTGTTGGTGTGAGCAGTATTTATTTTTGAATCTATATTTTTAGAGTTAACAATGGGCACAACTGTGGCAATATGCCATGTATTGATTTATTGCTAATATATTTATTTGATATGGTCTGTTCTGCTACAACTTGATTTCTTTAATGCAGAGTAGCTCTTATAGGCTTGGTAAATACAGGAATGATGTCAGCAGAGGCAGATTTACCCTAAAGCTAAAAATATTTTGTATTCCTAAGATGGTGTGCTTTTGTAAAATTTACTAAAATAAGGTAATTTATCCATCCTCTATGGATTAAGTACCCTCTCTCTCTCTTTCCCTTTCCCTCCCTCTCCCCACCCCTATCCACTATACTCCTTTGACATCTCTGCACAGTATGCAATAGCTGAACTTTAGGAGTTGGTGCCTCTGTGATGGTCAACCAACCAGTCAGGTTGTGGAACTGGTCAGTCAGATCCAGAAGATACCAATAGCAACAATTCATATAGAGCTGGAGACACATTTTTAAAAGGATTAATGACTAGGCTCTTGGGTTGTTTGATAATCCAGCTAATGAAAGAAGGGAATAATATAAACACAATGGGGAAGTATTTAAATTTCTTGCTGATTTGACACAAAAGATAGTCATTGACAAAGACAACAAAACTCATATTATGCCACTGTAGAGAAGACAACTAATGTCAAATGAGTGAGTGTTGAAAAATCCAAGAATATTTAAGATTAGTCACTGCACAGGGAAACTTGAAAAGCCCTGCACTTCTACAGATCACATGAAAGACACTTGGTATTTTCCCTAAATTGGCAACAATTCAAAACACAAAGAAGACATTACAATACCAAATGATGGAGCTGAAGAAAAGCTCCTAAACTATCAGAAAAAAACAAATTTGGTTAACTTTGCTTGAGGAGAGACTGAGTTTTATTTTCTTCATAGAAATATATTGCAATTTTGTTGTCATACAAAGAGATAAAATAGATATAAGCAAAACTACAGTGAGCATAGTATTATAGAGATGGGCCAAGCAATTAATAAATATATATAATTTTTCTGATTCTTGTAAAGTTGTTGGCAATCAACATAATTTACTTTGTAAATTATTGTGATTTATTTGCTCACTATTCTTAATGAAGTTATTTTTCAACCAAATTTTATTTCTAATTTTGCATTCCCTTCCTTTAGTGTAAAAGTGGCTGTTTTATTTATTTATTTATTGATTGATTGATTGATTGATTGATTGATTGATTGTCATTTAGAACCACTGTACTTTCCCCTAGGTAAAACTGCCTGGGGAGGCTGCAAGTACAGATGAAAAGGCTATGAAAACAATTCTACCTGTGCTACCATCCCCCATCCTCTCATTAAAAAAAAAAAAAAAAA
>NW_017731474.1:1971798-1975336 GCF_001890085.2 Hipposideros armiger
AGTCTCATTAAGAATCTCTAAATCAATTCTAATATTTCCAAATAGTTTCTATATATAGTAGACACCCACATTATTTCTCCTCATTAATTCTAAGAAACGATTTTGAGATCTGCAGAAAGGCTGTGAGCATGCTATGGGCCCTTTGTGTTGTCCCCCCCTTCCACCCCCAAGATGTCAGCAGAAGTCCCATTTTTGAAGTAGGTAGACCCAGAGTGCTGATGACTAATGCCTGGCCACATGCCAGCTATTCTTCCTAACACTGGCCTCTCCTCTGCTGTCTGCCCCAGTGCCCAGGTGGGATCTATTTCCCAGACAAGGGGGTATGCGATGCTAATGAGTTGAAGTTGCTTCTATGAAACTTATGAATCTTTCATGTAATTTATTATTTATTTTATTTATTTTTAATTAAAATTTATTGCAGTGACAGTGGTTAGTAAAATTACATAGGTTTCAAGTGTACAATTCTGTAATATATCATCTATTGTATATATCACATTGTGGGCTTCCAGGGGCATGGTTCAGTGAGGAGCACTCTTGTGCTGAGTTTAGTCATTGTGTCCTCAAAGGCTAGCCTTCCCCATGGAGATCAGAGGAAGGAAAAAAATGAAAAGAAAAACCTAACTTTGTCTTGCGTTTCTGTGGCTCCATTGCCCTCACAACTCTGGAGTCAGGGCGGAGGAGAAAGGCATTCTATACTTAGGTACTCAGCAACCTCAACTGTTGGCCACTTCAAATGCTCTGTACACATAAAGAGGGTGATGGATGGAGGCGAGACTTCATTGAACTAGATCTATTAGTGTATTTATTCTTCTCAGTGTCTCACTCTCAAAAGAAGGTACTTGGGAGATTAGGGCCTGAACAGACATTATGATGCACAGTAGACATTAAAAACACACTATTTGATGATTCATTTATTCTCTTATTGACTTCATGATTTTAGGCCCTGTTTAGCATTTTGAGGATAAAAAAGACAGTAAAAACACAAGGTATCAATCTGCATGGAGTTTATGTCATAATGGAGGAGATGAACAATATATAAACAAACAAATAAGTAATAATAGCTGTGTTAAGTGATATGGAGCAAATGAAAATGGTGATGAGATAGCACCTGATTGGAGAACAGAGAAGTAGCTACGTTAGATTAGAGGGTGTACCAGTCAGGGTTGGCAGAGGCAGGAGTACTCAAAGTGTGGCCTGGGAGCATCAGGATCATCTAGAAACTTTTTAGAAATCTAAATTTCCAAAGGTCTACTAGAATTTTAGTCTAAAGATATAAGACCTAGTGAATCATTACCTCTGGACAGGAGAGCTCCAGGAGACTCTTATGCTCCTCCATGTTGAGAAGCACTGGACTAGGTTATGCAATGACCTTCAAAACCCATAGCTAGAAACAGTTTCATGTTGCATGCCCATCATGGGCCAGCAGGGGGCTCTGTTCCCCTTAGTCTTTAGGTGGGTGGCACAGGCTGCAGCAGCTACCACTGTCTCAAACATTATTGGTTGCCATGAGAGACATGAGAAAGTTCTGGGGGGTTTTGCAAACAGATGCTCCAATCGGGAAGTGACACATTATCACTATTGTGCAGAAATAATTGGCAAGCACTAGGCCCATGGCTGTATGCAATCCCAAGGGGTCCAGGAAGAGCATCCCTAGTATGTGACCAGAAGAAGAGGAACTGCAGGTGAGCAGAAAAAGCTAGCTGGCCTTTGGTGATATCATGAGATTTAAAACTCGATGGATGAACAGGAGCCAGCCCTGGAAAAAAACATTTCAGGAACAGGTAACTGCAAGTACAAAGGCCATCAATCAAAAATAAGTCTGCTCTTTGCTTAGAGAAATGAGAAATACGTGAAAGTGAAAAGTAGTTGATGCTATGAGCCCCAAGAAGCAGTGCGTTATTTCTGTATTATTACTAATGACTACAGAGGCTAATACCAGAAATATTGTTTTATACCTTTGAATCATCAGTACTCCAGGCCCAACCATATCTTTTACAGTCTCCTTTGAGACTTGTATGATTTAGGGAAGTGGTAGTACATAGTAGAAAATGCATAGACCTTGGTTCCAATTCTTGTTATACCACTTGGGCGATTTATTTAAGCTCTTTGACACTCAGTTTCTTTTTCATCTATAAATTGGGGGTTATAATACCTTCCTTTCAGAGTTATTACACAGATGAAATGAGATAAGGAATCTAAGGTGTTTTCCAGTACAACTTGTGGCATTTTTGTCTCATAGTAGACACGAAAGGTACTAAGTAATGTTACTGATTTAGAGTAGAATAGATTCATTAAATCTTGGGAATTGAAAAAGATCTTAGAATTCTCTTAGTCTATTACCCCATCCAATGTAGAAATCCCTGGAAACTTCCTGGGACTTGGTCATATAATCCTGCTTGAGAAAAACACCTCTCTTTCTGAGAAAGTTCTTTTCAATCCAGAATTGTATTTTCAGAGAACCAGTTCTTTGATATGGTTAATTCATACTCAAGAGTAAATGTGTTCTCTTGTCAAAGAAGGTTGCAAAGTTGTGGGTTCAACAAATTAATACAGGTTTCTTTATTACATATAACTTTTTAGAGCCCTTTGTACAATATTTTCATGAACACTATGATTTTCTAAGAGTGCTATGTGATGCAGTATTTTCCAAGCAAGAGCTAGGTGAGTAGTGTTTTGAGAAACATAAACATTGATATAAATATTAGACATGTTTTCTTTACATTGAAGCAGATTCTGCTGTCTAATAACTTGAAACGCTTCCTCTTATCTCTGCTCCCTGGAACACCATATATAAGTCTGCACTGCTTTATGCACAACAGATTCCAATCAGAGACACCGTCTAACGTAAAGCAGAATCTATCTGAATGACTACTACCATATAAAAAGCCTCTCAACACCAGAGTCTTTGACCCTCATCCTGCATATAAATTGATTATTCCCAAACCAGAAAATGAAACAAATATCTCCTTCTGATATTTCTCATTTGAACACTGAAGAATGTATTTATCTAAAAGGCAAAGGGAGATTGTACAGAATCCCCCTTGAGTACTTTTGATGCCGCTCAGCACTCAGCCACCTTTCTGCGCCAATATTATCTTGGAATCCAGGATGAACAAGGCAGGAAAGTGAAGGGACTGGCCAAGGCCACCGAGGGAGTCTATGTGTCAGATCCCAGAATAGAAGAAGAAGGTGTCTGGCTCCTGTGGTCTGGCCTCGTGAGCATACCACATCTCCTAAGAGGTCATTTGATGCTGGGAGGGGAAAATGAACTGGCGACAGAATGAAAAGGTTTCAGTGATACCCTCTCCCTCCTCTGACATCTCTGTGATGAGATCTTCTGATGTCTCCAAATCCACATTAGTTATGTAATACAATGAGAAATTGCTTCTGTCATCAAAAGTGTAGGACAGACAATTATAGATCTAAGTTGAGCATTGTATTTGAGCAGTGAGTAACCTTTTAGCAAACAACAAATTTATTCATTCATATAATGTATTGTTGAAAAGATGAGGCATTATGGAAGTAATGCAAAGAACTC
>NW_017731474.1:1976856-2032375 GCF_001890085.2 Hipposideros armiger
AACTTTAGGGATGGGCCTAATTGATATGAGAAAATATTCATTCAAACAGGTAGTGGTTAGTTCAGCCATGTGAGGGTTAATTCTGCACAATGGTACATGGAGAGTTGGCTGGTAGATTTTGGAAATGATTCCATGACTTTAAGTAAAGAAACCCAAGAAGAGGCTGTTTCTTTCTTATATTTTAGACATAGCTAAGTATAATGTCATGTTTCTCATTGCTTAATCTATTTTGAGTTAGTGTTTCAGTTTCTTGAGGCTATAAGCATTTTGACTAATACAGTATTTTTATCTCATTTTACAGATGATAAAATTAAAGCTCAGAGGTTCAGCAATTGTCCAAATTAGTAAAACAGACTCCATATTGGTTCCATTTGAGTGCAGAATTTTTACTTATAAGGTTGAAATTTCTTTTTATTTATAAGTTACTAGTATTTGTATGTGTGTGTGTATGTGAACTTGCTGTTTATGTCCTTTGGAAAGGCACAGTTTCAGCCCAGTATGTGTTTTGTTTTATATAATTTCAGATAAAACACTAGTGGAAAGCTTCTCACATGGTTCTCTTACCCACAAAGTTCCAACTTCTATTCATAAGTTAACCTCACCATTATTTTTATTTTTGCTGTTATAACTTTAGAAGGTAGCATTTCAGTATTAATACAACATATTTAAAAAAAATTATGAACCAGTTATGATTTATTTAAAATAAGCCACCGGGTAGTATAGTCCTTTTATTTGGGTATCTCAGGGTATCACGCTTCTGCACTTTGAATTGCGGTGACTTCTTTTCTTACCACCTATCAATTTGTAAGTTTCTTGGATGCAGAAGCTATATATTTTTATATTTTTGTTTTTTTTACCTAGGTCAATAGAAATCTGGCTCATTGATGGGAGGTATGGGCAACAGACTTGCATTTACTGAGTACTAAATAACAATAGGTAATAGGCATATTCTAGGGGTGTATATACTATACTTAATCATCAAATGACCTTATAAGTTAGATTTTATTATCACCATTTCACAGTTGAGAAGAAGTTCAGAGATGATAAAATCTCTGAATAGTTCTTAAGCGCAGCCTACCTGCCAGACACTGTGATAGTTACTACAGATACAATGGTGAACAAGTTATAGTTCCTGCCTACAGATACTTTATAGTTAAGAGACAATGAAAAAGAAGTCAAGAGGCAATTATTATAGAGTGGGATTGAGAGAGAAGCACAGGGAGTTATGGGAGCAAGGAAGGGGGACCCCTGACTAAAATGTGGCAATTAGGGAGGGCATCCTTGAGAAAGTGACATCTAATTTGAATCCTAAAGAGAAAGTAAGAGGCACCCAGGTAAAAGAAGAGAGAGGTGAGGGTGGACATCAAGGAGAAGGACCCCATTTACAAGTCTCTGAGGAATATTGTGAGCATCAAAGTGGGATGTGATGGGAGATGGCGAGCGACAAGTCTGGAAAGGTAAGTTAGATTTTTGAATCACTTTAGTTGATGTGCTAAGAAAGTTGAATTCACCCTGTAAGAATTAGGGAGCCATTTTGGGCAAAAGAGTGATTTATCTTGTTTCTGTTTTGGGAAGGGTAGAGAATGGCATAGAGCAGGGTGTTCCAAAGTTGTTTTGTAAAGTACCAGACAAATATTTTCAGCTTTGTGGATTAAATGATCTCCCTCTTGTTTGTTATTGTAGCACAAAAGCAGCAATAGACAATAAATTTATAGGTAAAGGAATGGACATGGCCTTATTCCAATAAAACTTTATTTACAAAAAAAGGCATGGGATCAGATTTGGTCAGTAGGCTTTTGTTTGCTAAACCTGGGTTTAGATGGAAGTGAAAATCAGGAGAAAAGTGGCTGCTATTATAATCCAATCAAGAAGTGGTTGTGGTCTAAAAGAATGTTGAGACAATGCTAATGCAATTGAAAAGAAGTAGACAGATTTAAGAGACATAAGGAAATGGTATCACCGAACTTAGTCATTGATGTGTATCTGTGCATAGAAGAAGGAGTGAAATGGTTCTTAGGGGTCTTGTCAGGACTTTGGTGTAGATGACTGTGCTCATATGAACACAGAGCTGCTTCNTAACAATAGGTAATAGGCATATTCTAGGGGTGTATATACTATACTTAATCATCAAATGACCTTATAAGTTAGATTTTATTATCACCATTTCACAGTTGAGAAGAAGTTCAGAGATGATAAAATCTCTGAATAGTTCTTAAGCGCAGCCTACCTGCCAGACACTGTGATAGTTACTACAGATACAATGGTGAACAAGTTATAGTTCCTGCCTACAGATACTTTATAGTTAAGAGACAATGAAAAAGAAGTCAAGAGGCAATTATTATAGAGTGGGATTGAGAGAGAAGCACAGGGAGTTATGGGAGCAAGGAAGGGGGACCCCTGACTAAAATGTGGCAATTAGGGAGGGCATCCTTGAGAAAGTGACATCTAATTTGAATCCTAAAGAGAAAGTAAGAGGCACCCAGGTAAAAGAAGAGAGAGGTGAGGCTGGACATCAAGGAGAAGGACCCCATTTACAAGTCTCTGAGGAATATTGTGAGCATCAAAGTGGGATGTGATGGGAGATGGCGAGCGACAAGTCTGGAAAGGTAAGTTAGATTTTTGAATCACTTTAGTTGATGTGCTAAGAAAGTTGAATTCACCCTGTAAGAATTAGGGAGCCATTTTGGGCAAAAGAGTGATTTATCTTGTTTCTGTTTTGGGAAGGGTAGAGAATGGCATAGAGCAGGGTGTTCCAAAGTTGTTTTGTAAAGTACCAGACAAATATTTTCAGCTTTGTGGATTAAATGATCTCCCTCTTGTTTGTTATTGTAGCACAAAAGCAGCAATAGACAATAAATTTATAGGTAAAGGAATGGACATGGCCTTATTCCAATAAAACTTTATTTACAAAAAAAGGCATGGGATCAGATTTGGTCAGTAGGCTTTTGTTTGCTAAACCTGGGTTTAGATGGAAGTGAAAATCAGGAGAAAAGTGGCTGCTATTATAATCCAATCAAGAAGTGGTTGTGGTCTAAAAGAATGTTGAGACAATGCTAATGCAATTGAAAAGAAGTAGACAGATTTAAGAGACATAAGGAAATGGTATCACCGAACTTAGTCATTGATGTGTATCTGTGCATAGAAGAAGGAGTGAAATGGTTCTTAGGGGTCTTGTCAGGACTTTGGTGTAGATGACTGTGCTCATATGAACACAGAGCTGCTTCGAAGAGCAGGCTGGGAGACTGAGGTGGGAAAGAAAAGTTCCATTTTAGATAAATTGAGGACAAAATATGTGTTAACATCCAGGTGGAGATGGTCAGTGGGCAGTTGGACATATTCAGTTTAGGTACTTAGGAGAAAAATTCAGACTAGACAGGAAGATTTGTCAGTCCTTGGCATGTTTGAATAATTGAAGGTAGGGGAGTGAGAGAGATCTTTCATGGAGAGTAAGAAGAAGAAGAGCAGAGGACTGGGAATGGAACCCCAGGGGACCCTGATACCTATAGTAAAGGAAGAGGAAGTTGTTTCCATGAAAAGAGCTGACGAAGAACACCAGAGAATTATGTAGGAACCAGAAGAAATGATGTCATGGAAGACAAAGGATTAGATCAAAGAAAAGACACAATCAATAGTACCTAATACTGTTTCTATTAATTTTAGGTCAGGGCCTTTTGATGACCACTATCAGGAGGGTAAAACCTGTTTATAGAGAATTGGGTGAATTGGGTAGGGGGTGAATGTTGACACCTCTTTTGAGAAATATGATTGTGAAGCAGAGAAAAGAAATAAATGGGGTTATGTGTGATATGTTTTAATAAAGAAGAGAGATTGAACGATATTTTGATTCCTGATGGAAAAATACTTATCAAGAGAAAGTACTGATGATGCATCAAAGGTGGGTAGTAGATAGAGGAAACTTTCAGAAGAAGTGGACAGAAACGGGTTCCAGGGCCAAGGCTATGGGCTTTACCCATAGGCAGGAGAAAGTTCACAGCTTCTTGTATCAGGACCAGGAAGCAGGAATCAGGAAAGTTACATATTTTATTGAGTTAGTCGGTGAGGGACGGGGCAGGAAGCTGAGGGAGGTCTATTTTCTCTGTGATGTTTGAGGATCGGTATCTGTCGAGGGGATTTTCTTTTCTTTTTTCCTGTCTGGGAGCTTGAAAAATGTGGAGGTTAAAAACATTTCTTTGAAAAAACTCAAGAGGAAAATGTTTTTGGCAGGTTGTCAGTTCACATGTGCCAAACACAGTATCGGAATTTATATTTCTATAAGTCTATAACCACTACTATTTTGCCATTTATACCATGTTGCCAGTGAGAACTTATACAATTTTATGTTTACATGGAACTACACTAGCTAGTTACAAGGGACCACAGGCGTACTGGTATCTATTTCTGAGGACTTGATCCTTGGCTTTAATTTTCCTTACATAGCATTTATAAAGCACTAATGGAGGTTGTCTATGTACACAGGGCCTTCCCTATATCCCCATGTGCTGCGAAGACAACAGATTGGATGGGGAAGCATTTTATTTTATTTATTTTTATTTATTTTTTAAAAACATTTTTATTGGGGAATTGGGGGATGGGAACAGTGCTGGGGAATTGGGGAAGGGGAACAGACAAGTTTCTGCCCTTTTGTTCTTCAGTCTAGTTGTGGAGGACATTGCTTCACTGGCCCAAGTTGGCACCATCATTGCACTCGTCCCAGCTGAGGCAGATCAGTCACCGGCTTCTAGATGGCTGCTCACGGCGGCTTGAGGGCTGCTCATACTGGCTGCTGGCTACACACGGTAGCCCATGACAACCCACTGCAGCAGGGGCTGCAGCCCACGCCGTCGCCAGCAACTCATGCAGCCCAGCTCCAGGTTGAGCTGTTGTTCAGCATCTTAGCTATAGAGGGTAGTGTCACTGGCCCTCATATGTGGGATCTGAACTGGGGCCCTCTGGCATCCCAAAGCCAGTTCTTAACCAATGCGCCACTCGGCCAGCCTGGGAAGCATTATAATATGTACTTTTTCAACCCCAAGCAAACAACCTACTACAGCATGGCTCTAAGTATATGTAAAGAGGATGACAGGAAAAAAAAAATCAAATCAGGGATAAATGAGAAAAATTTTCCTTGTAAGAAGAACAGCATCCCAAGTGAAAACTTCAGGAATTGTTCAGGCACTCCCACAATATTGTGGTTTCTTAGCAGATTTTAGGATTGTGAAAATGACCTTTCTATGCTCTAAGTTCACAGACCAAAGAGTGAGAAGTGGGTTGAAAAATTTACTTGCTCAGTGAAAGTTTCTCACTACCACCCTATTATTTATGGCCAATCTCCTTTTAGCTCCGTAAGTACTTATTTATTAGCAAATTTGAAAAAGTCCAGTATAAACTCACAGTTCAGTGATACATCCACACAGATCAGGTGATGAGAGTAGGTTCCTTAGCTGGCTAGCCTATGCATGAAAAGGCTATAGGGAACTTTTTTTTTTTTTTGCTATTTCCTGAGTTATAAGATCTGCTCTCTTGTTATCCCAAAGAAGAATGCTTGTTCTTATAAACTGGTTGCATTCTTCTAATGTACATGAACCGGAGAGGAACATCAGAAGAAGCATGAGGAAGTTGAAATTAAAATAGATGTTATAATTTACTTTTGGGGAGGGTCTGTACATGACAGACCATTTTACCAAGTCAGCATCTATCAGTGTACATACACTTGGTTATTTTGGACTGCCCAATTATGTGCTACATTAATATTTTACATGCAGCACACTGCATTTCATAGTGTCACTAAAATTAAATCTGACTACTACAAACACTGGCAGCAAACCAAGTCGTGTGAAACGTGGTGATAGAATCGCTCACTCAGATGTCTATGCTGTTCCAATAATCTCTGGTTCAATGCGACAGAAGGCCACATTTCTCCCAATAATAATTTGATAACTTAGATAATGTTTCAAACATGAAGGTTCGACCTTTCCTCAAGCTGGAGGTTAATGTTCTCCTTCCTTCAGAATTTCATTACTTAGGTAACGTTCCCTTCAGAGACTATATAGAGAGGATTAGCTGTGGGGACTGGCGGCATCCAGCCTCTGGCCATGGGTCTCCCACACATCCTGGAGGAGCCAATCTGGTTCAGGCTGAGAATCACAATCCAGAAATTAGTGAGATTGGGATATATTTGTAAGGCCTTTTCTGTACTAGAGAAGTATTTCTATATTATATATGTGTATATATGAATTTATCTGTGACTGCTAAGGTGAAAAAACAATTAGCCAAGTTATAAACTAGTCTTTCCTTTATATTTTAATTCTGATTACCCAACTGCTTCATAAGAGATTTAGCCTTGTTTGCATTTTTTTAGTGTCCACAAATAAATGAAAATTTGTTTTTGATCTTACAGGTCTGCTTTTCGTATCTTGAAGCCAGCTGAGCCCAAGTGTTCATATGTGGACAGTTCTAGGCTTTTATGTCTCAAGCCATAGGCCAAAGGAACAATTCACAAAATATGACATTACTCTTTTTCCTGGAAATGTTTTCTTAGGCATTGATTAACCTATAGTGCATGCTATTTTCACTGATCTTTATTACTATTACTAAATATTAATTTAAAGAATGTTTGAAAATAACTTTTCTCTCTTAGTTGCATTTGGATATTTTAAAGATATGACCCTGGAGGTTATTTTTACTTTAGCAAGATGCAAGCATTTTTCTTAAACTTTAAGTTTAAAAATATTAAATTTTAAATTACAAATTATTCCAAACAAAAAAATGCAGAAAATCATATAACAACACTTGTGTACCTACCACTGAGATTAAGCAGAGGACGACTTTTAATATTTGCTTCAGAAAGGGTGTCTAGGATCTGAACACTATAATTAATGAGCTTGATGAGTGAATGACAGCTTTGTTTCTTTTCAATTGTCATTTGTTCATTTCCTTTTGTTATCTCATTGTGTTGGCCAGTGTCTTCCATATAATGTTGAATAGAAACCTGCTTTTGAAAGGAATGATTCAGATGTTTTATCATTAAATTTGCTGTAGGGTTTAGGGAGTTTCATTTTACCAGATTAAGGATGTTTTCTCCTTTTCCTAATGCTCTAAGTGTTCCCTCCTTCCCACCTTCTGCCCCAAGGAAGAGGTGTTGAATTTTATTATATATTTAATATTCCTCCAGAGATGGAGAATTTAATATTTTGTTTTTATTAAGATTTTTATCTTTTTAGAGCAGTTTTAGGTACACAGCAAATTTGAGGGGAAGGTATAGAGATTTCCCATATATCACCTGTTCTTACACATGCATAGCCCCCCATTATCATCTCCCTCCAGAGAGGTACATTTGTTACAATTGATGAAACTACATTGATCCATCATCATCACTCAAAGTCCATAATTTATGTTAGATTAAATCTTGGTGTTGTAGATACTATGGGTTTGGACAAATGTGTAATGATATATGTTTATCCTAATGGCGTTGTGCCAAGTATTTTCACTGCCCGTCAAATCCTCTATGTTCCACCTATTTATCACTGTTTTACTTCACCAACTCCTGGCAACAACTGGTCTTTTTATTGTCTTCATAGTTTTGTTTTTTCCAGAGTGCCATATAGTTGAAATTATATAGTCTGTAGTCTTCTCAGCTTGGCTTCTTTCACTTAGTCATATGCATTTAAGTTTCTTCTATGCCTTTTTCTGGTTTGATAGCTTAATTTTTTTTAGAGCTGAATAATATTCCATTGTCTGGGTGTACCTCAGTTATTTACCCATTCACCTACTGATGGACATCTTGGTAGCTCAAGCTTTGTCAACTATGAGTAAAACTGCTATAAATATCTATGTGTAGGGTTTTATGTGGACATATGTTTTTAATTCCTTTCAGCAATTACCAAGGAGTGTGATCGCCATATTATATGGTTAATAGCATGTTTAGTTTTATAAGAAACAATGAACCTGTCTTCCAAAGTGGCTGTACCATTTTGCATTCCCACCTGCATTGAATGAGAGTGTCTGTTGTCTGCATCCTTGCTGTGATTTGATGTTGTGAGGATTCTGGATTTTGGCCATTCTAATAGGTGTGCAGGGGTCTCTGGAATGTTTTAAGGACTTCATTGCTAGTCTTGTTGGTGTTTGGGCCTGGATCACATCTCTTAATCACTAAACTGTTTTCCTACATGTTTCTCATGTAGCCTGAATGCTTTTTATTGAACTTCTTCATCTTCACTGAGATGCTAAATGGATTTCTGTCACTCCTCAGTGTCAGAACAGACATTTTTGCATTTGAATTTTTACATATTTAACTGGTTGAAACCCAGAACATTCCCATTGCTTTTAAATCAGCTTTAGCCCAAGGAAAGTAACTTAGCAAAGTAAAATAAAATGAAATAAGTAAGTAAAATGTGTAAATACATGAGATACGTGGGCAGCGGAAAGAGCAGTATTTGTACTCAAAGTACTGCCTTTCAAAATTGATTTAGCAGCAAACTATATCTTCAAACAAAATATAACCAGCATGCCAATGTGAAAAATAAATAAAGCAGAGTGTCTTGTGTTGGTAACTTCAGGCTGGGCAGGATGGAATGGGCACCTGGATTCTTTTCTTTTGGACAACCCCCAAATTTTCATCCTTCTTGGCTCTGATAGGTCCCTCAGACATCTAGGGGTGTCACAAAGCATTGCGTATAAAGCACTTCTCTAAGATAACAATATGGATTTTTTTGACAAATATAGGTTTTATGTGTCCAAATAGCCATTAAAAAAAGTATCTTGAGAACTTACACATTTTCAGTACATTTTTATAGTTAAAAACAATACAAAGAAGAAAATAACTTAGCATGTCTATTTCCACTGACTAATAATAAATATTAATGCCTAAACTTCTGTATCTCTTTAAAGAGGTCACCATAGGAAGTTATATTTTTATCCCAATCATAGTAACAGTGCTCAAAATATATTTGAATTGCTCACTGAGTCTGTTTAGGAATCACTATAGAAAACATCAACAGATTAAAGTAATAACTTGTTTTGAATACAAATGGAATTATCTTCCCTGGATGGATCTTTTGACTGTTTCCAAAAATCAAAGCCAACATCAAAAGGATGATGTTTTGCCACCATTACAGCTACTCAAAGCAAAAGGAATTGCAAATGCCAAATGTAGTTCCAAAAGACAAGTTCCTAATATGATATGACTATGAACAATCGCAGCATCATTAGAATAAATGTATAACCTCCTTTATGGTGATTGCCTTAAAGAATTCTATGTTCCCGTGGCTGTCTGAGTTGTGATATGCTTGTTCAAGAAGAGTCATGCCTGGTAGATTCAGAACAGACTGCAGTGTGTAGAGGATGAAGAGCGAACAAGAAGGAAAGGATTTTCTAGCTGGGTGAGGCTGATGAATCTTGTTACACTTAAAGGACAAAAAAGGTCAAGAGTGGCCCCTGGGACTTAGTGGCTAGGACTGAAAAATGAAATCAGCATATGGGCTTAAGTGTAGCATGGGATCTGGGTGACAGGTGCAAAAAGGAACAGATTAACCATTTTATAAATCATGATTTTTAAATAATTAAAATTTGATGAGAGGCTAGGAGTGTGGTTGATATAAGAAAGTAGCCTTGGTGCTGTAGAGAACATTCCAGATTTGAATCAGAAGCCATGAATTTAGTTCTTTCTTCAACCACTTAATGACAATATGATCTTGGGAAAGTCACTCAACCCCATCTGTATTCATAAACTATTTTGCATATATCTCTGTCACAGCCCTTATTACATAATATTTTGAGTCACATATGCATCTGTCTCTCTTCTTAGGCTCTGGGTATTTCAAGACAGCTTCCTTAACTTATTCATTTTTGCATTTCCTAGTGGCACCAAACAGGTGATCCATCATTATTTGTTGAAATAAAATGCAGAGTTGTGAAAATTAAAGTGATGAAAGGTTTCTGTGAAATGTAGAGGACTATAAAGCAGTAGACTATTTTTATTAAAAATAAAAGTCTGAGAACTGAGTTGTAACAAAGGAAATGAAGAATTCAATAAAGGATATTGCTCAACTTTCTATTTTAATCCTTTCAAGTTCAAAGGGGTTGAAATATTAAAGTGTTTTCTGTTATGTGAGTACAGGTAGAGGTTGGCATTAATTCTAAGCACTTGAAATGGCTGCAGCTTGATTGGGCTATTTAGGGATCATATTCACGTGTTCATGAATATCACAAGTCATTCAACTTGCCACTTACCTGGTAGTAAAATTTTGCTATTAAAGGACTAGATTTAATGCCTGTTTAGGTGACTTCCATGGGCTTCTCCTTTCCTTTACCCCTCTGTGCTCTAACGAAGAGGGGGTTGGTATTTTCCCCTGGCTTGAAGTTAATTTGAGTCAGTACTCAGCATTGAAGAGAGTGTCTCTTCACATACTTTGTGTGGCACCAGGTTCCCATCTGGGGGTTTATGTTTCATGTTTTATTAGGTATCTCACAGTGCAGTTATCTGTACCCAGGCAGAAATAAGATCCGCCTCTGCCTGAGCTGGCCTGGAGACTTGCAGACGATGCTTGCCTTCTCTAGGAGATACAGGAAATGCTTCATGATGTTATGAATCTTAGGGATAATAGCTTTGACCTATATAGTAGGCCTCCTGAACTCAGGCTTTGAGCTTCTACTGGGATGATGCTGGTGTAAATGAGAAGAATGGAAAACAAGACATTCAGTAACCATTTTGACAGCCCTCACACTCTTGAACCTAATTGTCAGCCAGCTTCCCAGTAAGGATGCTGAGCTATAGTAGTTCAATTGCTTATCAGGTTATGCTGCTTCATTTAATAAGCCCCTCCCCATTTATTCTCCCAGTTCATCATTGAAAAGCAATTGTTCCCAAGGATGAATCCAGTTGATTACCCAGAGCAGTCAGTCATGATTAATACTCTACCTTACATCATACATCATCTTACTTTCCCCTCTGGGGCCCCAAGAGCAATGTCCTTTTCTGCTCCTTGCTGCCACAACAAATAAGTTCCCCTGTATAGTATTTATAGAAAGACATATTTCCTGTTGTCTGTGCCCTGCACAGGTTAGCAGATTAGATGGCAGTAGTTAGGATCATCATAAATCCGATGCTGGCATGACATGTCTAGGTGCTGCCAGCGGTCACACTCATGGACTGCCATAAATGGCTGTTCAAGAAATGACAACAGAAATAGTATGGAGGTTCTTCTTGTCACTCCCATTCGAATTGTAGCGAGTAACAAAAGGCGTCCAGAAAGTCTGAGCATCACTGTGTGAGCTGAAACCTGGCTGAATTCAAAGCCCTGTAGTGTCATAGAAGAGTGTGTGTTTGGGTTAAGAAGATCAGAAAGAATCTGGGCTCAAGAGCCGTCCCTCTTTCTTTCAGGTTTACACTGAGTCAGGCGAGGAAACTCTTTGAGCTTCAGTTTCTTCATCTGTAAATGGGGTTAATGATCTGTAATTCGCCATTCATGAGGATTAAATCCTATATTATACATGCAAGTGCTTTGCAACCTGCAAAGTGCTGCAGAAATATGAGGAGTTGGTGTCTTCTGCTGTGTGCTGGAAGTTTAGGTATTGCTTCCTTCTTCATATCAATGTCAGAGTATAAGGATTCCCGTTGCTGTGTCTGCTGTCCTACTTGCTTATCTGACCTTGCTCTGCTGCATTTCCCTGACCTCTGCTTTTGGCATGACCCTTGGTTCCAGACAGACACCATCTCACTGCTGTGTTTGGCTTCTGTGTATGCCCTGAGCCCCAATGGCTTTGTTCGCTAGTATGTTCTTGGCCTCCCTTCCCTTGTTAGAACTCCCTTTTTCTCAGGTGTCTACAGCTTCCTTGACAAAATGTTTCAAGAACTTTGTCAGATAGTTATAAATGGGTTCACAATACACTTAATCTTTAATCCAAGTGGAATTGGATTTTGTATGTGGTAGAGGTTAGGAAACTAGATTTGTTTCTTCCAGATGGGATTCTATAAGTGTTAAATAAGGATTCTGGGAGTGGAAGTCATTAAAAGCTCAATCGCTGCCTGAAACTAAACTAGCTTAAGCATAACCCTGAATTTGGAAATGGGCCAGAGAGGAAAGAGTAAAGCAAAAGCCTTTTAAGTTTCATGTTAGTGTGTGTTCTTATAGTTAATTTTTAATTTTGATATAATAGTAGAGAAACATTCATTTTATTATGACTTATATGAATAGAAAAATAACCATTAGAAAGTTGAAAGGAATATTAGAACTCCCAAATAAACCAGAGGGGGTATGGTAGGGATAAATAGAAATCTGAGTAAGACAGAAAAAGAAAGTGATAAAGAGGATCCACAAACAAAATAAATAAATAGGAAAAGCAAAAGAAGATGGCAGGTAGGCTTCTGGGCAATTACTAAAGTAGGGATTACACATATGATGTTAAAGGAGGAAAACCAAGAGCAGAATAAAATTATAGTTATATAGGTGTACTCATGAAAACTCTGGGCACAGATCAGCTCAGCCTCGGTGTGACTTTGCAACAGGCCCACCCCACCGCTTCGAAGAACCTAGAGCAAGGATCCAGATGGAGACTCACATCCCACAGGTCTATAAAATATGTATTCAATAGTAATATTTAAAATATACATCAAACTCAAAATTGATGAATAGAATATGTTTGCTATCATCAAGGTCCAGATAGTTGGAGGTTGTTTGGGCAAGAGATACTGGGTTCATGGCCTTGAAGAAGGCAGGGTGGGCATGTGCCCTTGACCTTGCAGACTTCTCCATGTTTTGGGCACCTAACCATAAGAGGCATAGAGTGGTCTCTTGAATGTGTGAGTCCCAGGGCAGGGGCCTTTGCTATGCTTTAAGTGCTGTACTCCAAGTGGAAAAACTCAAAATGTCTGTTTTTCCCCCCTTCATTTTATTAGAACTCACAAAAGATTTAAAGAGCATTTTAGTCTCCATCCCACCCGCAACCCCAGGCCAGGAGGGCTAGAGTCCCAAATAGGGACATATGAGACAAAATTCCATTATTGGCTCAGATAACACATCAGCTGGCTTTTCTATTTGTGCTTTCCTTATTGGTGAAATGGGAGTAGTTCCCTCTCCTAGGGATATTTTAAAAAGATAAATGTTGAGTTTCAAGAATCTGAAGGAATAAACCCTGAGTTGATGAATGTGAGAGAATAACACTAATGTCTTTCCTTCACTCCCAGCAAGTCCGGCTCCAGTATGCCCTTCCTCTGGGCCTAGAAATTCCACAGGTCTCCCAGCAGGAAACCCACTTATTCTTTAGGATACTAGTGCTGCCTGTCACGTTCTTCCTCTCACGACTTAAATACTGAAGGCTTATTTTTCCCGGAGGCACTTCCCGCCTCTCTGTGTTTTTTTGCTCAGGCGTGCACCCCAGCCAACCAGGTGGCTTTGCACTGGGAATGCAGAAGGCACTGCCAGCTAGCTGCCTGGCTTCTCATAAGTGCAAAGGTGAGGGCCACCAGGGCTCCAGAAACAGGCCAGGCACATCTGACTCAGGCCCTAGTAATCATCACTCCTTAATGGCAGAGAAAAGCATGTCTCCTTCTTGTGAAAGAGGAAAATCGCAGATGTGAAAGTGATGAGAGGAGAAAATCATTGGGTTCATTTGAAAGGCTGAGCCAAGTTTTTCTCCTTTCTCTATTAGATCCTCCTGAGTTTATTCCGTCCCTGTAAATAGCACCTTGAGGCAATTAACAATGCTAAGCTCCCTGGTGCTATTACACAGATTCAGTCTTTATAGGAGGAAATTAGTTCTGAGACAACAGTCAACAGCCTGTCCTTTGAGGGGGCTCCGGGAATATAAACCTCACCCACACTTAGTGCCTTTCTGCTGACTAACTGCCTTTGAATGAAAGGCTTTACCCATTGGCTTTGTTTCTTGAAAATGCCAAACATAATTGGGACCATGACAGGATTAACGGTGGAGTCCAAGTCACCACTGTCACTGGAGGTGGAAATACAAATGAATGACTTAAAGCGCTGACATTTTTCTCCATCTGAGAGTTACATTTAAGGAGCATCTTTCAAATAACAGTGTATTTCCTCAAATCACTAAAACAAAAGGCAAACCAAAACAGGCCAACAGCTACCAAGAGGGGACAATTTTCCTCTCAGCTGAGGCACTATTTGCCGAATTGCAGCCCAGGAGTGATTTTTATAGCCAAGTTATAAATGGCTGGAAATCAGAAGGTTTTGATGGAAATGCGGACTGACCTTTAGCTGTATTGATGCTTGTGAGTGCTGCTATGATGAAAATGCCCTCTTGCCTCCACTGGACTCCCCAAGCTCTTTAATTCTTGTAAATAATGTGCTCGCACCTTGCACTGAAGCTGGTCAGTGAAGCAGGCAGGGGGATACGATTAAGGAATAAAACCCCATTCTGGGTCAGAAAACATGACTGTGGGTTTGATTTCTGAGCACTCAACTGGTACAAAGGAAAAAAACAACAAAAAAAACCCTTTTAATAACACAATTATCTCTGACCAGCAGTGAAATGGTTAGTTGCCTCCTCTTCCTCCCTTCCCCCCAGCTGGGGTTAACGGAACAGGAGGAAGGTGATCACTGACCTCTAAGCCTTGCATCTTTTTGGCAAAATGTCTTGATGTGGAAAATAGCGGTGCCCTTCGGCCCCTGAGTAATTTTTGTCTTTTTCTTTTCACAGTATCAGTGATGAGAGATGCTCAGGGTTGATAAACGTTCTGGCACCCGGTTGTGGTACAGACTCAGAAATTCTGCCTCTTAGTCAACTACTTGATTGCCAAGTGTTAAGCAGAGATATTCACTGTTACCTCTGAGGGGCATAATTCTAAACTCCCTCACGTGAAACCATGGCCTCTTCCTTTGGAGAGCTCCTAAAAATGTGAGGGTTTTGTCATTGCTTTCAATCACAGATTGTTCTCAAATCTTGGTCCACACACATGTATCACTCTTCACCTGTCCCCTGTCTCCCCAAATAAAGCATATGTTTCCATCTATGAAGTTCTTTGCACATTAGAACCACCAATAAAAAAAAAAGACCCAATAATTTAGTTTAGCACATTTTTCATTTTGTCACTTACCATTGAGATTTTTGTAGCTAGAAAAAAAGTTGACAACTGCCCTTGAAAACATGAGAATATGGAGATTTTCTGCCTTGACAGGTTTCTTTTTTTCCTCCCTTGGTCTCACAAATCAGGCAGCCCCTGCATTCTATGAAATGTAAAGTTTAGTTGGATGACTTTTCATAAACTTCATTTTTAACACATTTTTCTCCTCTTGTATTTCTATAATATATGCAAAATGCCAGGCTCCTCAAAAGAACTTTACAGGTCATTTTCCTGCCATAATAGTCGAATCAGCAGCAAATGCACTTCATGGTTTAAATGCAGTGACAGAAGTAGTCTGACAGCAGAAATATGTACTGGATAGTAACTTCCACAAAAGCCTTGAGATTTTCACATGAGTAGAGATTATGGCTTTGGAAATAGCTTTTTTTTTTTTTTTTAAAGATCAGCTCTGTGTAAATATGGACGAGGAACATTTATTGGCTCTGTACTATCAAGTGCCCTTGACCTAGTGACATTATTGATTTTTCACCATTGTCTTTATATGTATTGGTCCAAGAGGACAGAACTGTAATAGCTACCTCCCTCAACAATTAATTTTGATCTACTCTATGGGTGAGCCTTACAGAAGCCCTTGAAAGAATGACTTCTAGGTCAGCACATGTATATGGGTGCATGTGCGTGCACGCATGCATGCGCGCGCACACACACACACACACACACACACACACACATTTTTTTCAAATCAAAAATTAGGTCACCTGGTCTGATGAAAGTTTATTCTTCTCTTTTGTGAATCTCCCGATAAGAAGAGTTGCACACATAAAACACTAAACTTATTTTTGGTTACTAACATAATGAGGTATCTTTGTTGAAAAGAATAAAATTAAATGAAATTGCAGTGGTTGTGCAAAATTTGAAATGCTTATTTTCTCATGGGTAGCAAAATAATCAATTAAAATTCTCTCTCTCTCAACATTGAACACTTCCATTTTGTTTTTAAAAAATAAATTACTACACTATAAATACTATATAAATCTCCTCATGTAATTATAGTGGATTTTTTAAAGATTAGCACATACAGATGTTACTGGATGAGTGTCTTAGTCAATTTGGGGTGCTATAACAGAATACCACAGACTGGGTGGCTTAAACAACTTTTTTTCACAACAGTCCTGGAGGCTGGAAAGTCCAAGATTAGGGTGCTAGTGTGGTTGAGTTCTGACCAAGGTCTACAGCAGGTAGCACTCTTCTTCCGGTATCCTTACATGGCTCCACCCCATGACTTAATTACCTCCCAAAGGCCCACCTTTAAATACCATCACATGGGGATTAGGGTTTCAATATACAAATTGGTATATGTTTGTGTGTGGGTAGGGGCACAAACATATAATCCATACCAATGAGTAAAAAGATTCCCATTATTGAATCTCCTCTGTGCATCCTGAAAGATTTAGGCTAATAAAACTTAATTTACCAAGCCCCTACCTACTTCATGAATCTTGGCATTGTTATTTGTTGTTTTTAACTGCCATTATTTAATATGCAAAATCGAAATAGTAATTGTCTACTTCATGCCCATTTCATCCCAGGGAATAAGTGAAGATTAATTACTGTAAGTATTTTGTGTTTCTTGGATCAAAGCAACACACCAACAAGTAGTCATTTTCTAGTGTGCAATTTTCTTATTGTAATTAATGTGTTTTGGTTGTTTTGTTATATTTTTAATAGTAGTATTTGAATCACAGCAAAAGCCCTCTTTTCAAGTACAAAGATTTTAATAAGTACCTGTGGAATTTTATTATTCATGGCAGTCAAAATAAGGGATCAATTGCCATTTTAGGTTTTGAACCTCCTATCAATGTGGATTTAATTTTTCTTTCTTTTCCACTTTCCCTTGCTCCCTCTATTTCTTTCTCATCTTGAATAATTGTAAAAAAAAAGAAAATAATATATCCAGCATTCTGTATCATTTCATATTGCTCTGTAATGTATCAGCTCAAAATTTAGTCACTTAAAACACTAATCATTATTTTTCAGGACTGCTGGGATAACATGGGAAATTCTGCTGAACTGGGCTTGCTTGCTCATGCATGGGTGATGTTAAAAGATAAACTGAAGCATATTAAAAATTTTAAGTTTATTTGAGCAAAAAAATGATTCAAATTGGGCAGCATCCAATATAGCAGCTAGAAAGGAGTTCTGAGGAACTGTACAAAATGAAAAACTTTATAGGAAGAAGGAAGCAGGATAAGAAAGTTATACTAGACATAAAAGCAGGTTCGTTATTCCTTTAGGGGAGGGCAGGGGTCTGTCAGGCAGATCACCTGACTAGTGCTTATCAGGTGATTCCTGATTGACTGGGATAAGATTCCATTTTGGGGAGAGCTGAAACTATAATTACATCTTGGTTTGATGATGTGGGACTTAACATAAGTGACTGTATTTGGGGTCTGTTGTCTTGTTTTTAACAGTGGTCAGCTGGTAGATCAGCATGGTAGGGAACAGGGGTTGACAGGGGTTGGCTGGTCTGTGATGGTTGAAGCTGGACTGACTCAGCTATGCTCCACATGGCCTCTCATCTTTCAGTATGCTAGCTCTGGGTTCTCTTTGTGAAAACAGGCCTGAAAGGGAGAGAGCAGAAATGTGTAACATCTCTCGAAACTAGTTTCAGAACTGGCACACACACCATTACATCTGCTGTATTCTATTGACCAAAGCATGTCACAAAGTCATTCCAATTCAAGGAGTGGAGAAACAGACTCCACCTCTTGATGGTAGGAGCTATGAAATGGTATTTTAAAAGGTGTGGATATAGGGAGGACTTTATTGGGGCTATCAGTGCAATTAGCCTATCATACACATTATTCCAGACCTCCTGGGATTGATATTAACATTTTGTCATATTAAAATTCTATATCCTCAATTAAAATATTCGTTAAAAATTTGGGTCATTTTTACATGCTCCAGTCATCTCCCCCACCGGGGTAATCACTATTATGAATTTTGTGTGTATCCAGTTATTTTAAAAAATACTTTTGTGTGGGGGCAGCTGGTTAGAGCACAGTGCTCATAACACCAAAGTTGCCAGTCCAATCCCCACTAGGACTACTGAGATGTGCACTCCACAACTAGATTGACAAAACTATTTGACTTGGAGCTGATGGGTCGTGGAAAAAAACACTGTTCCCCAATTAAAAAAACCCCAAACTTTTGTGTGTGCATATGATCACATGCGCATGTGCCACATACATCACACACGTATACTGGTGGTTTTAACATGTATGCAATTTTTTTCACATTCTACCCATCAAGATGTAGTGTTTGTAGCCCTTACACTTGAATACTGTAACTCACTGCTAACCATTAGCATAATGTAGAAGGGATACCTCATGACTGGAAAGTTGAGGTCATCAAAGGGGATACGGCTTCTACCTGGCTTTCTCTCCACTGGGACACACTTGTTAGGAGCTCTGAGATGATGTGTGAGATGTTCAGCTGAAGAGTAATGGCCCCGCAAATATGTCCATGTCCTAATTCCCAGAAACTGGAAATGTTACTTTCTGTGGCAAAATAAATTTTGCAGATGTGATTAAGTTAAAGATCATGAAATGGGGAAGATTAT
This sequence comes from Hipposideros armiger, assembly GCF_001890085.2. NCBI lineage: Eukaryota > Metazoa > Chordata > Mammalia > Chiroptera > Hipposideridae > Hipposideros > Hipposideros armiger. Next base: position 1,995,525 of record NW_017731474.1, read on the forward strand.
CTTGGGTAATCTGGGTGGGCCCAGTATAACACAATGATCCTTATAATGGAGAAGTCATAGGAGCTAAAGGAGGAAGGGGGAGATGTGATGATGAAAACAAGAGGCTGGAGTGATGCAAAGGAGTGTAGGTGGCCTTTGGAAGCCAGAAAAGGCAAGGAAATGGAGTCTCCTCTTGAACCTCCAGAAGGAATCAGCCTGCTTCCACCTTAAGTAAAGCCCAGTGTGACCTGTGTCAGACTTCCGAACTACAGAACAGAAGAGAGTCAATTTGTGTTGTGTAAGCCAAATAAAAAGGAATAAGAGAGAAGGAAGAAGAAAGAAGGAAAAAGAAAGAAGGAGGAGGGCCGGCTGAGTGGCTCAGTTGGTTAAGAGCTCGCTCAAGAGTGTGAGCTCTGAGCAACAGCGGTTCGATTCCTGGTGCGAACTGAGCAGCCAACAGGTGGCGGGTGGCTCAGCTTAAAAAAAAAAAAAAAGAAAGAAAGGAGGAGGAGGAGGACAAGGGAGAAGAAAGGGGAAGGAAGAAAGGAAGAGGAAGAGGAGGAGAAGGAGAAGTAGTAGAAGAGGAAGAAATAGCAGCAGCAGCAGTAGTAATTCAGCTGAAGCTACCATGCTGAGCTGGAGAGACCACATAGGGATAGAGATGTCCCTGAGGAGGCCCAGTTCTTCCAGCCCCCAGGTGGCAGACGGATAAGTGATTGAGCCTTCAGGTGGTTTCAGCCTCTGGCTTTTGATCCAACCCGGCTGAGGGGTGAATGGAGCAGAAATGAGCTGTCCCCACCAAGTCCTGCCTAACTTGCCCTTTGTGAGATGTGTGATCAGTTAGCTTGAGCTGCCATAACAAAATACCATAGACTGGGTGGCTTAAACAACAGAAATTCATTTCTTTGTGGTATGGTTCTGGAGGCTGAAAAGTCCAAGGCGAGGGTGCCAGCATGGTCAGGTTCTGGTGAGAGCCCTCTTCCTAGCTTGCAGACAGCCCCCTTCTTGCTGTGTACTCACATGGCAGAGAAAGTGAGCGAGCTCTCTGGGGTCCTATCAGATTGGGCCCCTACACTTATGGCTTCATTTAAGCTTAAATACTTCTTTACTCCAAATACAGTCACATCGAGGGTTAAGGCTTCAACATACGTCTTTTAAAGGTGACACATTTCAGTTCATAGCATGAGCAAAATAAATGTTATTGTTTTCAGTTATCTGAGTTTTGGCGTGGTTTTTTGCAGCAGTAAGGAACAGTTATATGATTGACACTAAATTGTTTTTGTGATTTAAATATTTATATAAATGCTATTGTACTTAATATCCTATAATATTCTTTTTGACTCAAAATGCTTTTGAGATATAGCCATGTTGCTATATGTAGATATAAATTATTCATTTTAGTTGATGCAGATTATCCCTGTATGTAACAAGACTATATCTTATGTATAAATTTTCTTAATCATGAGCTCTAAGGTTGTTTTTAGTTTTGTTGCAATTATAAATAATGCACATATATATTATATATATATATATATATAATATATATATATATATTTTTTTTTTTTCTTGTGAGTAAGCTCAGACTTTTTCTAAACTGTATTCACTGGGTCATAGTATATGCATACTCTTTTTTTAAGGGTATGCATACTTTTAATTTTGCTGTTGTGGCCAAATTGTTTATTTGGTCCCCTCTCACCCTTTTTACTAAACTCATTAGCATTGTGCAGAGACTTCTGTGTCTCTGCGTTCTAGAAGTCTCTGTGTTCTCACCAACACTTGATAGTTGTAGATATTTGAATTGTGGCCAAAACAATAGCATTAGTATAGGTTACTTTAATTTCGATTTCCCTTATGGTTTGTGAGGCTGAGTGTCATTTGAAAACATATTTTTGGCTATTTTAGCATCATTGTTTCTATATTGATTGTTTTCTTCATTTAGTATTCTGTTAGGTTTTGTTCGGCCTTTTCTTGCTTATTTTTTGGGAACTCTATGTATTCTGAGCAGATAGTTATTTCCATGTCTTTTTCCTTGGTTTAGATGTCATTGGATGAATTTGCATAATTTGGTTAAATCATATATGTATAAGTATATATAAATAAAATATATCATATTATATATTTTATTTATATATTATATATATATAATATATATATATATATATAATATATATATATATATTCCTTTTACAAATTGTATTCTCTTTAAGAAATCCTTCCCTGATATAATATTCTTGGCCTTCCTTTTAAATGGAAGATTGGTATAGTATTCTTGATATTTTTAGAGTTGCATTTTCAATGAATTCATAATTTCCTCTTATTAACAAAACAGATCAGATTTTCAGTTTCTCATATTTTCTTGAGACTGATAGTTATGGGCGGTGTAGATATTTAAGAATTGCCAGATAAGTAACTGAAAAGGAACTGAAGCTTCCAAAACTTTCAATTGTATTTCCAGGGAATAGTGTCACTCAGGTGGATAGGTTCAACTGGTGAAAGGGTTTATCGTAATGATGGTCCTTGAGGTTTCATGAAGTTAAAAGTTCTCTCTTTCTGAAATGTCCTTTGGGTCTGTGTGCTATGTATGATTTACCAGGCCATTGGTATTAATTTTACCATCATTACTGATTGTACAGTTTATTGGTTGGTAGCTGCAAGATACTTGAAGGTAGTGCATGAAAAATTTAGGAGGAAATAATTTTTTTATGGGGATGAGAAAAATGAATGGGAAAACAATAAAGAATGAACATGATATATTTGTCTATCTTGGCCCAAAAGGTTTACTTCATCTTTCATTCAAGATCTTGGTGGTGAATAAGTTTCATACAAATTATGTTCTAGCTTAATGCAAATGCATGTGTTGTGGAAAGCACATATGCACAGGCTGTACTGATGTAATTTGGTCACACAAATGCAACATAGATACCACACTACCTGTGTTTCCCTTGCATTATAGTAAAAACTAATAAATGGGCTCTTTGTAGCCAGGGAGAGGAATGACAGCATAAAAGTAATATTCCCCACTTTTTTTCTTTTCATCTACTGTCTTTTCCATACCTTATGTCAAAGCATATTGCTTAAGGCCACAGCTGTGATAACCCTGGGGCAAGATGGGTGAGGAGATACTGTCTTCAGGCTGTGGCTTCATTTTGTCTTAGGAGAGTCTGGCGCAGCTGATGGCAGGCCTGCTGCTCTCCTGTCAGCACTTGTCAGCATTTATACATGCTTCAGGGCTCCGAGCTGTGTTGATCACAAAACATGAAGCTTCTTCTGGGGTTGCCTTTGTGGTGGGGGAGGCACAGTAGAATGTAAATACAAAGACTCAGACTTTATTTCCACTTTGCCATTAACTAGCTTTGTATCTTTTATGTAGTGATCATGCTTTGCCAATATCTCTATCTCAAGGAAATGGTTACTGAGTCACGACATAATTATCACACTACTTACTCCTGCCTTAAATTTGGTTTTGATTTTCTTAAAGAGCGAGACTTTGTCTTACGAGCTTTCTGTCCCACTGCTGAGCAAAGGGTGGGCACTTAAAGAGACATCTGATGAGGAAACTAACATATCTTCTCTGGGTCTTTTTGCCTCTAGAATTGGGGAGCTGGGATCCATCACCTGTTAAGTCCTCCTATTATTCCTTAACACATGTGTAGCTGTAATTAGGCTTACAGTGGCTAAGCTGCCATGTTTCTGTCCACTTTCATGCCAAGGGGATGCCCATCTCATATGATAAGAAAACATATAGCAAGAATATGGCGTCTGCACGATGAGGGAGACTTTGAGAGGTGCTAATGAAGTCAGTTTAGAAGGTGCCTCATGACAGACTGTAATACACATGTGGTTCCCAGTGATGAAAAAAGCTGCCTAAGGTAATAAGACAGGTATAGCAAGTGTTTTATAGAGTGAATATTGAAGAAAAGGCAGTTCATTTAATTTCCATATTATGCAAAACTATGTATTAGCAAATTAGAAACATTAGTGGCTCAACCATAGTACCAAAGCAGATAAAGAGTCTACAGTTAAATCCTGAACTTTTGACAGTTGAAGACAAATATGGATAACTTCCCTGGCAATGAGTATAACCCCTAATACAAGGGGGCCATTATTCTAGTGCAGACATCTAGGCACAGAAGTGAATCACTAGATGACACTGATGCTGGGTGATATTTGATATCCAGAAGATGATCATCTGGACCTCATTAGAACTGCCTAAAGAGGTTTTCTAATTTCCTGGTGAGAAGGGATGGATGTTAATACCAGACCCAGGCTTATTTATTTACAGATCATGCTTATTTATTTATGTTGTACATACACAAGCACAAACTTCAGTAAGTATCTGTGCTTAAGCTAACAATTTTAGCCAGCTGCATGCTATTCATTCCCTAGCGTGAGCTCAATTCAGATAGTCTCACCTGAAAATCGAGGGCCAGGTTCTGGTGTTCAAGAGCATTTTTGTCTGGGTGTGCCACACATTTCACTTGGTTTACTCGGTTTTCTTTAGAGGAGCTGTGCATGGGGAATGGAGTTTCAGATATTCCAATAAACTCAATAAAGCAAGATTTTTAGTAGGAGACTGAAATGGAAAACAGTCAGCAATTGGGAAAAATGAGATTACCATTGAAGAAAAATGCTATATGTGACCAGTCACCAGTAACATTAAAACTGTGCAGAGATGCAACCTAACTTGAAAATCAGGTGCAAAGAGAATGGATATATTTCATGACTCACAGGTGGAAAATGAAAGTTTATAATAGTTCTAGTGAGGCTATTCTCAGAACAGGTTCCAAGTCTTGATTTTACATTTTTATGGTGAATCTAACCCAATGCTGATCCTCAGAAAGAGTGACATCATTGTTGAACAATTTTTTTGCTACTCCTAAGCAATGGAGTATATTGTAAAATGTCTACTTTTATTTTCTTTTTATTGGAATGGTAGAGACATCAAAATTGTTACATTACACTTCCATTTTTGGAAAAATGTACAAGATCTTACTTAGGAAACAATGCAAACTGTCTTCTTGAAAAACTCACCATTGCTTTTATTTTTAAAATTTATTGGGGTGACATTGGTTAATAAAACTATTTAGGTTTCAAGTGTACAATTCTATAACACATCATCTGTATAAAGCATTGTGTGTTCACCACCCAAAGTCAAATCTCCTTCTATCACCATATATTTGCTCTTTGATCTAGAGCAAATCAGAGTCACCCAGAGATTTTTGTGCAGACGCAGCTATTGTAATTTCTAAAAATCAACAGTAGGTGTTTCCTTTCCGTAGCTTTGGCCATGGACTGGGCTCCAGTCACTTCTAGTTTATTTAGTAATGGGCATCACGAAAACTTTGCCCACTGTATAATGCAGACAATTAAATCCCATTCAATATATTTTTTAAATGAATTAGCTGATCTTAATTTAAACCTAACTTCTCAGGTAATAGGCATCTCACAATGATTGTTGTGTGTGCTTGTATGTGATAGAGTATTAAATTCAACTGTTGAGATGATTTCTTTTGAAATCCACCAAAATTATGATTAAAAACAAACATTTATTGAAGCAGAAGTGGACAATACAGTCATGAAAATGAACATTTCCTTCACAAAACTGGAAAATGAGAGAAATTTCCTAGAGATCCAAACTTGAGGTTTCATCATGAATGAGGTTAATGTTTACTATCTAAAGTCTCTAGGGTTATCCTAGTGGGAGAAAATGCAAAAGTTATTTCCTTGTGGAAGATAAAAATAAAAGAGATTTCTTTTGAGAAAATAAAACAGAGCAGATGAGTGAAAAGTTAGCCCTGAAATGTTCAGTTTGTACCCAGGTCACTTCATAGAAGTGACATTTTGCTGGTATAGACTGTCCAGAGCTGTCATCTTATTATTCTGACCACCCTTTCTACACTGTCACATTTAGTGATCAAACATTCACCTGGTGCTGGGCATACATTGCCTTCTGAATACCTTCTCTCCTCAACCAGATGGTACTCTACCTGAGGGCATATTATGACTTATACTCCCTGATCTCTCAACACAGTGTCTAACCTGGAGCCAGTTTCATTGTAAATTGACACAGAATGTTTCTCCATTGTTTCAGTATGGCATTGTGTCTTTGGGGGAAAGTGCTCTAGCTTGTGACATATTTTTGGTACTTCCCATAGTTCCGTTTCTTGCACATAGTAGGTGTCATACTACTGTTGAATGAATAAATGAAGCACAAGGCTGATAAAACAAATATATATTCTAATTGTGTGTGTGTGTGTGTCATGTTAAAAAAAAGGAATATCTATTGAGTGTCTTACGCTATCAGGCAGTGCATTTCACAATAAACTTACTTAAGGACCACCCATAAGTTCAGCTGACCTTAGCCAACCATGGAAGAACTGGAGTTCAATTCTGAACAATGTGGGTCTAACACTCTCTAGGGATTGATGTAAAGACAGGCATGGGATGGGGTTCTTTTTTGTTTTAATAATTTTTTTAATTTTTCAATTACAGTTGACATACAATATTATATTAGTTTCAGGTGTATAACATAATGATTACATATTCATATAACTTACAAAGTCATCACCCTGATAAATCTAGTATCCATCTGACGCCATTCATAGCTATTACAATATTATTGACTATATTCCTTATGCTGTACTTTACCTATCCATGACTGTTTTGTAACTACCAATCTGTACTTCTTAATCCTGTCCCCTTTTTCACCTATCCCCCCAAACTCTCTCCCATCTGGCAAGTTACATTTTTGTATCTTAGAATCAATCATATTAGATAAAAACTCAGCTGTATAAGAACTATAACTTTTAAAATTCTTCTATGTAATAGAACTTAGTATTTTTTCAAGCCCCCTTCCATCTAAGGGTAGAAATTAATCTTAGTCAATAAATAAGCTAGTGTCTGGTCTGAGCACATTTTCATCTTGATCAGTGGGCTCTTGAACAAAGGAGGAAAAAATTTTGAAAACTCTGTTTTCGAATATCCTAAATGAAAATTCATGCAACTAGGAATGTATTAATTGTTCAGTTTCCCTGCTTAAGGTTGGGTTCCATAGGAAACAGCCTCTAAGATGGATAATTGTTTGCAGAGTTTGCCTGGGGACGCCTTAGGATCAGCACTTGTGGATGGGTGAAAGAAACAGGATTGGCAGAGGAAAGAGCTGAACTGAGATGCAGTCTCAACAAAAGTTTTGGTCAATTCCACAAACAGCTCTGGAGCTGGATGAGTCTTCACATTTATGCCGTCTTAAACTATTTTTGAATGCTATGAAAAATGCTTCTGTGAACATTCTTGGAGTATATCACTGGACACACTCTTGGTTATTTCTTTGTGATCAATTCATAGAAATAAAATTTCTAGGTCAAATGGCAGGCAAAAATGCTTGCTTTACTTTCAAATATCTCTACAGGAAGATTCTAATGGTTTGCATTTCCAATAACAATATAATACTTTTGATCATAGCTTTTTAATACCAGTATGACATGTGCAAAATAACATATCATTGTTTTAGTAATCATCTCTCTGATTATTAATAAGGTTTAACATTTTAAAATATATTTATTTCCTTGTCCATTTGTTATAATGGGGGCATTCCTATTTTCTTATTGATTTGTAAAATCCCTGTATGTATTCCCTCTTATTCTGTCACCTCTTCTGTAAATATTGCCATTAGTTCATCTTCAATTTTGTTCATAATTTATCTTGCTTTTGTTTGGTGTCCAGAGATTTTGTTTTATGCACAGAAGTCACATCTACTAGAGTGTGCCCAAAAAATGTATACACATTTTAAGAAAGGAAAACTGCATTAAAATTGTAATACTAAATATATACTGATAACAAAAGATGAATACAAGCCACATTTGACTTCTGCAATTACAAGAGGTGCTCAAAGTGGTTACCATCAGCGTCCAGACACTTCTGATTATGGAGAACTACTGCTTGCTTAAACAATGTTGACCAACCTGTCCACTTGTATACATTTTTTTGGCACCCCCGGTATATGTATATAAATAAAATGTATATTTTACAATAGGTGCTATGTGTAGGAAGCCTTCCTCCAGTTGAAATTTCTTGAACTATGTGGAATTCAAAACAAAAGCAGATGATTTTCTATTATTCGTATATCTTTGGTCATCTCAGTAGTACTTTATAAGGGGGTAGGCAAGCATTTCAGCAAGGATATTCAGTTAGTCATCTTGACATGGAAGTCATTTCAGCGTTTCAACAAAACACTTTAAATGTTTAGGCCTTTCTCTTTTAGATCAGAAGAGTTAATTAAAGTTAATTAGATGTGATTAGGAAAAGGTATTTACCCCTGCTCACATCGGTTTTCATTGACTTTTGGTGCAGGCATGCGCAGGAGCTGGGCTTGGTGAGGGGGCGGCAAGGAGGGGCAGGTGGCAGCCAGATGGATATGTAGGTACACTGGCCCAGAAACCACCACAGCCTAGGCAACAATAGCTCTAAATAACTCTGTCACTCTGCCTCTTTTACTCATTCTTCAAGGTCCAGCTTAAGTTGCATATCCAACTTTTCCATCCCCAGGTTGATTACTTGATCTTCCAAAGAGCTGAGGATGTTGGTATTTTCATTATTATCCACTCAGTTTAGTTCTTTTCATATAGTCTCTAAGAGATCATTTTTACTGTCTATTTTTATACTATCTAAGATAAAGCTTAAAATATGTGTTTATCTTTCCTTACTAGATTTTAAGATTCCTGATATAATTTAGTCATAACCCAGACCACGCCAATATTTAGAAATACTTACTAATTTGTTGGTTGAACATGGAGGTTCACTTCAGTACTATTTACACATACCAAATAAAATATAGTTGGACCTCAAGGGATTGTTTGTTTTAAAAAACACACATCAAATCCCTCAAAGATATCTCTTTTACAAAAGATACATGTTTAATATATATCAAGATATATGCTTTTTGCCAGAATTCTTAAAGCCAATGCGATCCTGGGCTTGAGTCAGAGGAACTGAATTTGAACCCTGACTCTGACACTTAGCAGCTGTGTGAGTGCAAACCTCAGGTTCTGCATCTGGGAAATGGGGGTAATATATTTCCTTTCTGATCAAGTTGAATTAAGGCATAATCTCATTCATTCTGAATTTCCTCAAAGTGCATCAGAAAGAGGTGACTTAATTTTTTAATTGTAACATCAAGATTTAAATTGAATTCCCTCCAGTTGAAGTCATAGTTGTTGAGGTGTTAGGAAGCCAAAGCCCAAATCATAACTGAACAACTAGAAACTCCCAACTCAGTCATTCCTAGAGCTGTTTTGTTTTAGGAATTGTTTTACAGTTGAGTTGCTGGTTTTTATCCCAATTCAATCTGTACACATTATTAAATCTGGAATGAGTGAGCTTGTGGCACATCTGGCAAGAGGAAGGAGGCCAAATTCCAATTCTTTATGCCTAAACTCCCCGCAAAGTTTTCCAGCGGGGGCAGCAATGTTGTTTTTTGACTCTTAACGTTGAGCCATGTGTGCCGTGCTTGTGGGTGGCTGTTAAGCAGCTGTGATTTCCAATGCCCAAGATGGGCAAAGATACAGTTACTATATGTATTTGGGGCAAAATTCCCCCCTTCCTGGCCCCATGGCAGGTTTTGACTCCAATATTCCATTTTCCTGACGTGTGGGCAATCTGTCATGACATCTGGAGGCATTGTGCGGGAAAGCAGACTATTAGTGAAGAGATTCTCCACGTGGATGTGAAAGAAGTTTTTTTTTTTTGTTGTTGTTGTTTTGTTTTTTTGCCTGTAATTTGTGAAGGTTTTGTAAAGCTCTTTGGGATCCTTCTAGAAAAAGAGCCTTCTCTAAACCTCCCTTATTATGATGATGACTGCTGGCAGAATCGAAGTTACCTGTGTGCGTTGGGAGGACAATATATTCTCTTTGTGCCCACATAAAACTTCCATTTATCTATACAAATATCTCTGAAAAGAGCAAAGCTGAAATGTCTTCTCTCCAGCTGGGGTGCTGTTCTGTTGTTACAGCACAGCAAATTGGGTCACAGTCCAGCTTTGCATCAGGCACCTGCTCAGCCACATAATGGGGAAATGAGTGCTTCTATAGTGACGATGGCAGCGTGTGGCAAATCTGTGCCCGGGATTGCCCTGGACAGTTAATTCAGAGTCCAGGAGCACCGATCATTCAGATTGCTACCTTTGTTGCACTTGTCGAGGAGTAAAGACATTACTAAAAGAAAAATGGTTCTTTTAACTCCTACTTTTGAACTCTGTCTGTGCTCTCTGAGGAGAGTGATTTTTAAAGGTTAGGTTTTGCGAATATGTGCCAATTTGGATAAGGAAATGTCTCTAATGCACAAGAATACTGGGAGCCATAGGTTTTTCTGGAGACGAAAGATGGTGATCTGAGATTGATTAAAAAGGATTTGGTGGTTGAATAAACAGAACCGTGGATGTAATGTAATGAGAGCTAGGCACAGAGTCAGGGTTCAGATCTTCACTCCACCACCCTCAGTTTCTTCGTCTATGCAGTAAAGGGTTAGTGTGAAGCTGAAATATGCAGAGTGCCTGGCACATAATGGGTAATCATTACATATTCATTAACTCCAAAGAGTAGCTGTGTGAGGGAGGGCTAGCTGGCATCAGTCAGGGCAGGCAAGGATCTCTGTGGTAACATACAAACCCCAAAACTCAGCGGCTTAAACTGAAAGGTTTATATCTCTGTCACACATCATGTTCACTGAGGTCACCTGTCTTGCTGACATGGTCATGGTGTACATGGTCCTCAGTTTGGGGTCCAGGCCCACTGGACAACCACCATCTGGTAATCATGGAACTGGAAAGGAAAGCTCTGGAGGGATTTGTATCTGTAATTAAATCATCTGGCCTGGGGATGAATCACATTCTTTCTGCATGGAACTCACTAGCCAAAAGTCGTCCTGTGGCTCCTCCCAGTCACTAATGAACCAGTGAGTAAATCCTACTTTTGCTCTAAACAGGGAACCCAGAATATTTGGCAAGTAGCACTAATGGCTTCTGCAGTACCTACTGAGCAGGCTCTGTTAGCACATGTCTATTCTGTATATCAAGGTACTGAGCTCTTTATCATAATATATAATCATTTTCTCTCTTTTGTTAAATTTTTAATATTACTGACTTGTTTTCTCTTTATTTTTTCTAAATGGAACACAAAAAGAAAACTTTATATTTTTGTAGGATGAATGAAAAAAGCTGTATTTTACTTTATTCTGGGCAAGGATAATAAAGCAGTGCTGCCTATTTCACCTTTATTTCTGGTTGTGGGAAATTGTAGAGAAGGACGGAACATGAGAAAATGAGGGGAGCAACCACCTGAGGGTTTTATGGAAAGATATTTATCTGGCAAGGTCAGATCCAATTGGAGGTAATTATTCTGGACTAATTGTAGAACTTAGGCTGGTTATACAGCTATGCTAGAAGAGGGGAAAGCTTTAAAATATCAATTGTATACTTGAAAAAAAAACAGAAAGTTGATGATTTTTTTTTGTATTGATATTTTTTTCCCTTTTATTTCCCTTGGCTCTTGACTGCATGCTAGCATATCTGCCTGCCTTTAGCAATTTGGAGAAAGGATTGAAGGAATCTGTATTTTTAGTGGTGTTGCAGGCACTGTTAATTGTTTCCCAATATTCATTTTTCCTTCCTAACTTTTAATAATAGTATACCTACCTCCCTATCCTGGTTTAGCTAGAGACTGAAGCCTCGTCAAGCCTGATGGATGCAGGTCGTCCCCACAGAGTTGCTTTTTGGATATAATTCACATTTAATGACCACCCATTATTGCACATCTCTCCTGCAGATAGACATGAGGCCATGTATGAAGCTTTAGCTGATGGGATATGAGCAGGAGGAATGGGTGCCGCTGTTATGTTGTTTATAAGGAAACCTTTTCATATCTACTTCCTTTTCTGTCTTGCTGGCTTGGACAAGGTGACAACCTTCTGGAGCAGTCACTTTGGGCCCAAGGAGAGAAGCCACATATTGAGGATTACTCTCACAACCTCAGACTGTCTATCTCTGAACTGCTGTATGAGAAAGAAATATGCCTTCTATGTGGATTAAGCCATTGTATTCTGGGTGGTGGTCTTTATTCTAGCAGTTTAGCCTATACCATACCTAAGAACTTTCCTCTTTCCAGGCTTAGTTGTATTTCCAGTGTCATGTTTTCATTGATTTCATCTCTTCTTTACCATTTCACCTTCTCTTCTATTGAAAGGCATAGGGGAGGCTGGTCCTTTGCTGACTATGAGATTTAGGGTTGTATTACTTATACTTTTTTTTTTTTTAATTTTTGCCCTCCTAAATTCATCAGGTGACGGTGAACACCAGGATTTTTGAATTCTAGGTTGTACTGAGTACTTGTTCCTCCAAACCTATATTCTGTCTTGTATCATCAGACCTATTTTATCCACCCAGGCAAGTTATTTTACCTAATACAAAACCAAGCTCTGTGTGATTAACATTCCACAATGCAATAAAAAGACTTCCTGGGCTTAGAGGGCTTGTGTGTTATGAGATGAATTCTGGAGGCATATTTAGGTATGAAAATAAGCCCAATCGGCCTTTGCACAGCCCTATTTTCTTCATTTGGTTCCACTTCATAGTTGAATATAAGCCCGGAGTGAAGGTTTGCACTTTTAGAAAATGTGACTCTGGCACATTCTCAAACAGATGGACCTTTTCTAAAGAGCTGATGCCCTGTGGGGTGGGTAGGTTTGCACAGTAAAGAGATAAAATCAACTGCAGCTGGGACAAGAAGGCGAGGCAGCAGGTATTCATTGGGGGAGCCTGGGGTTTTTACCTTTCTCCTTGGTCATTTGATGGTTTATTTAGTGTCTTGAAATGGAGTAAAAAGTAGTGGGCTGTTTTTTTAGCTTTCCCTTGCCAAGCTCACTTCTTAATGGGTAAAACAGACCTAATCCACACTGCACCCCCACCCCCAACACACACAGCATCCATTTCCTTAGTAAAATAATGGAAAATTCTGCCAGTCACCTTGCTCTTTCCACAGAAGGTCAGTCAGGCTGGGCTCTGTTGACAGCTGTTTAGATGAAACCAACTGAATCAGAGAACTGAATGCATTTGTTGTTTTGGCAGCTTGGAGACTAAAAGCATATTATTGGTAGCATGTTTTGCTCAGCATTCCGGCAAGCTTCAAGCAGAATTAGTGGTCATAATAAGTGGTCTATCTAAATAATTTAGTGAAAACCAGAGTGCAGGGTGTTTAATTGTTTCTTGACCAAAAAAGGAGGCTGTTTAGAGAATAAAAATATTAACATGCTTTCTTGTAAAATTTTTGTCTCTTTTCTATTCCTTTCATTTTTAAACCTAAGCAAGTTATTGTACATTATATCTCAAAATATAATATTATGTGTTGTAGTATGTATATATAAAAGGGATTTATTCCACAGGTTAAAATTCCTGTCAGAGAATTCCCATCCAAGACATTGTTCTGTTAAGTGACTTAAATAGTATTTTAGAGCTGGGGCTAGAACCCAGTGATTCTACAAATGCACATTATTAATTGATTTATGAATATGAGTAATGATTATAGAACAAAATAGCATGTTTTAGTCTTTTGCTATACATTATAAAATCACAACTACCACTTGTTGAAATTTTGTGGTTGCCTAAATTTCCAATGCAAATATACCTTAGTTATGACATGCTACTCCTGTGACAAATTTGCTTGAGTTGTGTTCGCTTGTGTAAAATTTGTTTCAAACACTGAAATAATGATGTAAGTAACTCATCTGAATTACCAAGATCATGTGAGGGGAGAGCATGTTCACTCTGAGAGCTCTGGACAGCTTTGAAAATCATCACACATCATCTCTATATACTGAGTTAGAAAAACAGAGTAATGGTCTAGGGAACGCCACAGGAGTGAGTTAGTTGTATTGAAACACTCAATGTAAATAATAAATCTTGTCAGATTAACTTTTTGTTATGATCTGGTAGGTAGCCCTGTGACTTTAAAAGGATAAGGGCAGTGAGGTCGATATAACTGAGTCTGACTTTAACTCGTATAATTTGATCATCAATAAATGTTGGCTAGCTTCTACATCAGTAGGTGATGAAGAGTTTCTTGAAACACCGAACTTTATTTTTATCTGTACTACACCAAACCATCAGGATGAGGAGTTTTATAATCAAATGATGGCTGGGTCCAAGTAGATGATTAAATAACTGAAGCAGAAGGTGTAAGACTGTAGGGAATGATGGGGACTGTGGAGAACTGGAAAATTCAAATGGCTGCTTCCCTCCAGCTGATGGTTGCCATGTGTGAATCTGGGTTGGTTGAACAGGTTTTCCAGTTTTCAAGAGAAATTGGAAATCTGACTTTTTATGTAAATATTGGCAAGAAATTTGAAACACCATTGGCTAGCTAGCTAACTATACTGATTTCAACTCAGGCTACAAATTTGATATCTCTGAACTGGATATTTATAGTGAAAAATTCATTCAATCATGCTGATGTTTTCTTTTCATTGTCATTCATTGGGGTGAAAACTTCTTCATGATTGTCTCAATGAAGGACTGGCTTGGGGGTGTATACATGAGATCGTGTTTTGGAATCAGTGAATTTGATCAAGTTATTTGTAGTTCTCATGGTCTTATATTTGGAAATAGCAGGGTGCTGTATAAATTCCTTGATAACCTTGACTTAGGTGGGTGTAGTAAGCAACTCAGAATTTGCCATAAATGTGAGGAGTTAACTGAAATGAATAAGTTAAAGTTCCAGTGATAGAAGTAGAATTGCCCACTTAGGAATCAAAAAGAAACACAGACCCATAACGTAAACATAAAATAACTGATGTATGTAAAAACAATGGCCAGAAAAAATCCTTGAAGTCATAATGACTTGGAAGTTAAATGTCATCTTTTATAAATTGTGTGACCCAGGGAAGGTTAGGATATAGGAAGAGGTCAGAAAATGTCTTTGTCTTCACCATATATGCTATAATACTTGAAAGTTTATGAAGCACTTGTACCATATAGCTAATCCATTTGATGTAGCCATCATGTTTTTTTAATAGGCTCAGCTAAGGTACAATACCACTTCAAGGAGGTATAAAAAATAAAAACAGGGTCCTATCCAAGTAAGAGACAGATAAAAGACACAAGAAAGGACTCACCAAAGAACACGGACTCTGGAGCCAGAACACCTGTGCTTGGATTCTGGCTCTACCATTAACCAGCAAGTTACTTACCCACTCTGTGCCTAAATTTTTCAATCTGTTAGGCTGGGAAGATAAGAGGATCCTCAAGGGCACACACTGAGTGCTGTGTAATTATTTGATATTTTTATTAATATTATATACTTAACTAGGATAATTTAGTGAAGGAACAAAAAGGAAGGAAAAAAGTGTGATTGTTACTATGGATTATGTGCTTAGCATTCATTGCAAGCACTCCTGTAGGTTGACCTACTTATTCCTCACAAGAAGCCTGTGTGTTAGACATGATTATCCTCACTTTACAGACCCAAGACTGAGGCTTCGTGAGTTTAAGTACAGTAGAAACTCTTTAAAGCAACTTGCACTTAACCACCTTTCTAAGTGAATCCATACTATTCATTCTGTCTGTAGGGCACACATTGGTACCCATGTCTTCTCAAATGTCTGTGGCTAGAAGGATGCTCTTGGTCACCCCTGCTCCCACCAGCTGAGTTGTGGACCTGCCAAGAGTCAGCGATGTGTGTTTTCCAAACTATTTATATGTCTTCTAATCAGGCTTGACCCTAGCATTGATGGGGCCATGGACAAGAGTACTGATGGAGGTCCATATCCCTTGGGTTAAATATTTAAAGGTATAATTCAAGCTAACAAATTATTAAATAAAATAATGTTCTGTCTTCCTTACTTGGTAAATCAATCTTCATGATCTGGAAAGCCAAATTCAAATTTCTGGTTCTCAAAATCTTTGGTGTTCCATGCAAAGCATGGTCATGCAGAGAGGTCCCATCTACACCAGCTTGCCCTGCAGCCTTCTGCCACCTCTTCCAACCTCAAGTCTGTCTCACCTCACAAGGGATCTCCTGTAGCATATGGACAACTTAACCGTAGCTGCTAAATTTGTTTCACCCCCAAACTTTGTTCACGCTATTTATTTTTAATTGAAGTATAATTGGCATACAACATTATATTACTGTATTTCCCCATGTATAAGATGCACCCTTTTTCGAAAAATTTGGGGTCTAAAAACTGGGTGTGTCTTATACAGTGGTTGTAGATTTTTTACAGTGATGAGTTGTATGAATTTTATGATGAATAAAATGAGTTCAATAATTTTATGTAATACATTTTTTTTTCAAATTTTGGGCCCCATAAAAGTGCATCTTATACATGGGGAAATACGGTAGTTTAAGATGTACAACATAGTGATTTGATATTTGTATACATTGCAAGTGATCACCAAAATAAGCCTAGTTACTGTTATCATAGAAAACTAATACACTGTTATTGACTATATTCCCATGCTGTATATTATACCACCCCCCACCCAAGTTATTTATTTCACATGTGGAAGTTTATATGTCTTGATTCCCTTCACATATTTAGCCCCCTCCACAACTCACCTGCCCTTTGGAAACCACCAATCTGTTTTCTGGATCTATGAGTCTGGTTTTCTTTTGTTTGTTTTGTTTTTTAGATTCCACTTATAAGTGAAATTATGATGTTGTTTAAAATGGCAAGCTTTTATTCTTTTTCATGGCTGAGTGGTATTCCAATATATATCTACCACATATTCTTTATTCATTCATCCATTGATGGACACTTAGGTTCTTTCCATATCTTGGCTATTGTAAACAGTGCTGCAATGAACATAAGGGCATATATCTTTTTGAATTAGTGTTTTCATTTTCTTTTAATAGATACTCAGAGCTGGAATTTCTGGATCATATGGCAGTTCCACTGTTAACTTTTGGGGAAGCCTCCATACTGTTTTCAATTGTGGCTGTACAAATTTACAATCCTAGCATCACTTCATGAGGGTTCCCTTTTCTCCACATCCTCGCCAACACTTGTTATTTTTTGTCTCCTTCATGATTACCATTCTGACAGTTGTGAGATGATATCTCATTGTGGTTTTCATTTGCATTTCCCTGATTAGTGATGGTGAGTGTCTTTCCATGTGTCTCATTGCCATCTGTATGCCTTCCTTTGAAAAATGTCTATTCAGATCTTCTGCCCATTTTTTAATAAAGTTGGGTTTTTGTTGTTGTTGTTATTTAGTTGTATGAGTTCCTTATATATTTTGGATATTAACCCCTTATTAGACATACGATTTGCAAATATATTCTCCCATTTAGTAGGTTGCCTTTTCATTTTGTTCATGATTTCCTTCACTGTACAAAGCTTTTTAGTTTGATGTATTCCCATTTATTTATTTTTGCTTTTGTTGTCCTGGCCTTTGAAGTCAGATTAAAAAAAATCACTTTGCTAAGACCAATATCAAGGATTTTACCACCTGTTTTTTTCTAGTAGTTTTATGGTTTCAGGTTTTACATTTAACTCTTAATCCATTTTGAGTTAATTTTTTTAAATATAAGTAATGGTCTAGTTTTGTTCTTTTACATGTAGCTGCCCAGTTTCCCAGCACCATTTATTAAAGAGACTGTGTGTTCATGGTATTTTACAAGGGAATTTACAGGTCTTACACCTGGAACATGGTTTAGAAAGGGGAAAGTAGTTCAGGATGGACATGTCACCTTGGCTCCGCTGAGGGGAGCATGGCAAGAGCAGGAACCACTTCTAAAGCATGGGCCTGGAACAAAGGTCCTTGTTCCTGTGTCTAGAGAAGGTATTGATAATGATTGTCATTCAATTAAATATCATGCAGAATGATGAATTGTTAGCATGCAAAGGCATGATTATTATTATTTCTATGAAAACTATGTCAGGCACTGGGTAGGCACTATTCGGCTTAGCTATTGTTGTTGTATTTTCATCATATTGATGATAAAGCATACAGAGCATAATGCTTCCATAGACAGTCTAATAAGCAAGGCTAGATAAAGTGAAGACAACTTGAAGATGATTTCTGATAGTACCGTTCATTAATTATAACATGGGAGAAACTGTTCTCCAGAGAAGCAGTTGTTACTTTGATTGGCTCTTAAGTTAATATACTGTTTGTTTTTTTCAGTTCAACATTGAATAACTATGGTAAACCAGAGTAAGTTAGACAGCAGTGTCTAAAATATGATTTTTACTTGTGGAAAGCTTTTATTGTGAGGAGATATAGGGTGGTTACAACTCTTTCCAAAGGGCTCTGTATCATTCATCGTGTCATAGCTTCAGCAACTGTACATCTTTTTGCTAATTTCTGTTAGTTGGGCTTTTCCATTGGTTTGTTTTAATGTTTCACTTAATGGATGTGCCTAGGACAATGCCCTACATAAAATGACCATCAGCAAATTTGGTGGGATGGTCTTGGAGTGCAAAAAATCCAAACACATTTTAGAGATGGAACAGTCATTCTCTCTTGCTGTTCTCTTTTTGTCCTGGGCTTGCTGCGTTCCGATTGCCACCATGTACAGGCCCAGAGCCTGAGAAATGCTGTCCTTGTATGCGGGGGCCAGAAAGAAAAACCTGACGTGAGAGGTATGACTGCTCTGGTATTTATTTATTGGGGGCTATATACTTTTAATTCTGGCTTTAAATTCTACAGCTAGAAATGCAGTTTGTGGGCAACGGACAGGCGAATTTCCAAAAGTGATCTCAGAAGGTTGACTTTAGAATCCCCGAAGATGGGGATAAAAAGGGGACCTTTTAAATAAACCAAGTGCCCACAATGGCTTTATTACCACACCGCTACTTCACACTGTAGATTACACGAAGGCCTAGAGACTAATTTCAGCAACAGCCACAATTTACTAGCTATAGTGGGCCTCAGATGAATAGTTTCTTGTAAAATCAGTGGCAGCTTTATCCTAGCAGAGCACAAATAAATCAGCTCTTATTATTCCACATTCATTTAATCCTGGGACATTAGTCAGTGAGACCTTTCTGCAGCCTAATAAACAGCAGCAGCAGCAGTTTTTCTTTATGAGAGTAGTTGTTCATCCTAAATTAGAGCTAGCATTAGGCGCAGGCAGAAACTTTTGCTGGATGATTTAAAGATATATAATATGAGACCATAAGAGTGTATGAAAACTGTACCCATGTGTATAAATAGAGCAGGGCCATAATTTTGCTGTGGGTGGATACTTTAGACCTTGAGGCTTATTTTATCTCTTTTTCTTGAGAGTTTCCTTTGTTGCGGGTGAGGTGGTTATCTTGCCCCTCTTGATGTGACTTGAGTGTCCTTTTATTTAACTTGGGAGTTGGGAAGGCCTTGAAGTTGCATCCATCTATTTCTGTTTACCCAGGAGGAACTCAACCAGTTTTCAACCTGGTAGAGGAAGGTGCAAGAAAGGCATGTCTGAAAGAAGCACCTGGCTATTTCAGGTTGCTGAGCTGTTGTTCAAGTCAAACTCATAACCCAAGCCCAAACACAACGTTTTTATTCTAGTTAGGCTCAGGTCACAAGTTCTCTGTTGTAACGTCACCATGTATGGGAAGAACATGATTTGAATCACATTGTTGCTGATGATGTGGTTTACGGATGTACTTTAAAATAAGCCTTCCACATATACAAACTCGCCTTACTTCATGGGTATGCAGGGTTTCTAAACAGAGAAGACTGTGGTTATTTTTCTTTTTCATCCACAGCATAAATATGACCTCAGTAAACCATGGGCTAATTCCATGCAGAATGTTCTTTCATACCTCTAGGAATTAATATGTCAGGAAGCTATCAGCTTGATAAAAATACATGTGGAGTGACTTGCTCATCACAAGCAAATGAAGAATCAAAAATGAATTCGTTTACTCCTATGTACAGTGTGTAAATCACTTTTGCTATATTGATTGAGTCTGTATACTAACACTGCTCTTCATAGTTCAGCAAGCATTAATTGAATACCCACTATGTGTGCTCCACAGTAGCATTCTATGTACATCTGCTTGTTTAAATGCATTTTTTTTGAGGAGGAAAGAAGAGAAAAACTAGTCAGTCCAGATAATTGAATCCCAGGAATATAAGCAGTGGAACTAATATAAAATTGAGATACATTTGCCATTTATGGATATAAAACACAGTTATCATAACTAGGTGTCATTGCATTTGACCGGTGAATTCTAGCCCATTCACTTAATGAGAATGAAAGTATTCTGATACAAGTTCTGTTATTTGGAGACAATAAAGATAGAAGCCACGAACTGGGAAATACTACCTACTAGCATTAAGGAGTTATATAGATAGCACTCACATTGAATTATTTTTGTGTAGCTACTACGATACTCTAGGTCTTTCAATACGATAAATATCTAGTCCAAACAGATTTTGTTTTCCCACAAGAGTGTATCATTATACATGATCCTTCCTCTCAGGAAGAATTATATTGGCCTGAGGAAAAACACACCAGAGAATTTAAGCAAAACCCACATAGACATCAGGGTAAACTTTCTCAGACACTGACTTTTCTGTAGCCTACTGCCCCTGGGTGGGTGCAGGGCTCCTTTCCACCTGAAAGCCTGCCAGAGGGCCAATTTCAGCTCATCTTTGTGCAAAGTAATCTGCTGAATCCTAGAGGGGACCCGATGATCCACAGAGAATGTCTAAACACAAAGCTATTATAGCAACTGGAAAAATGAAACCGAATGGTTAGTGTCTTATCCTCAGGTGGCAAGAGTAGCATGTTATTAAACAATGATTTTAGAAATAGATGATCAGCTCTGTGAACACAGTGAATATCCCATGTTTCTTTTATAGCATCTTCAAATATTAACACAACACTTAGCATGTAGTAGATGTACGTCATCCTGTCAATTGATTTTTGACAGCTACTGATGAAAATTATTAACTAGAAAGTCATCAATTCTTAACAAAACATATTGTCTAAGATGAGTTTGTTTCAATTTTTTTGCACTGTTCCTGTATACAAACTTACATTTATAATAAACAATTTCTCTAGAACTAAAAAATGAAATAGCAAAGTCTTTAGTTTATATTTGCATCAATAGAGCAAGGAGAAATAGACAATTATTTGGATAATTTTGGCAACAAAACTTAGTATATGGAGGTAATTAATAGCACTGGTTAGGTTATATTCTTAGCTTATAATCATGAGACAGCTTATTTTGACTCTTACTGCTCTTTAAAAATGTATTCAGTATGGAAGTTCTTTTCCTGCCCTGGATAAAATTTCTCATAACTTTTCTCATTGCTCTTAGGTTATTGAAAATCCAGTCTAATATAATAATTAAAATTCCAAACTTGCTTTAAAATTACTTCCTTCGCAACCTGTGCTAGGGCTCTTTCTTTATTTCCCTACTCATCTTTCCCCAGCTTGCCTCCTGTGGTTTCTGATCCCTGTAGGGTTTGAGTGGCAGAAGGGAGAAGACCTAAAGGATGCCAGAAAGTTCACACTTGACTGATACTCTAAGGCAGTCAAGTATGCTTGGCACTCTCAGGCAGTTATGAAAAACCTTTCCTTATGAGTGCTTTTATGAGTACAGTGGGGAACAGGCTCCTCCCCATTTCTGGCATGTGTTATTACTATTTTATTGATCTATCTCTCTTCTGTCTGGATGCTAGCTCCTTTCAAAGCCCTTAGAAAATCTTTGGCTTCCATCTTCTGAGATTTGTCTTAAGCAGTCTTGTCTGTACTGACTCAAAACAGCCCATCACAACTTTATTTTATGCACCCACTAACCTCTTGTCTATGAGAAAGTCTCATTTTTTTTTTTTACCTCCAACTAACTATGAAAATCAAACTCTTCCATAATTCAATAGTCACTCATTGGGGTCACCTGTCACAGGACCAAACAAGCTCTCTACATATACTGACAATTATTATACCCTCATTATGGGTGAGGGGTTAAAGAATCATTATACAGCTTCTGTTTCTGTGCAAGCCTCCACAATCTCACAATTCCCGATGGTATCTGTTATTACTTCACACCTTGGATAAAACTGAAACAGGAAGATCCTTCAACATTCTGTTATCTCGAGTTGCATGTTTTCAGAGGATGTAATTTATTCAAATGGTTGTGTTCTTTCTTCAGTGTTCTTAGTTCCCATCTGACCTTATTCTACACTGGGTATTTTATATGTATTATAGTTTTGAATCTGCATATCTGCTTTGCTTCAGGTGAAAAGAATGCCATGTAGGAAGAAGTGCTTTTTCTTACCCGTACCAAATTTCTTTCCTGTAGATATTACCCAGAATTGCCACATTTCCCATTTTCCGACATATGTCTAGAAACTAGAAACAAATATTGGATGAGCTCTATTTTGTGGGTTAATTGTCTGTTTTGCTCTTTAATTTTGGATATCTGAATAACTTCAGCTATGTATCCGCATGAGTCTTTTAAGGAAAATTATGGCTTTCACACATACCTGTAGTTGTGAGGTAGGGTGGAGAAAATGTAGAGGAGCAAGAGAGAGAGTAATTGGTAGAAGGGGAAAAAAAAACCCTTTTTGTTTAAGTACCTAACTATAATTCTCAATGCTTTATGTCAATGAACTAGAACCTATATTCTTTACAAAGGCAAATGTTTTCCTGTTGAATTTTAAACTCTGGAGAGGTTTAGAGATGA
Organism: Hipposideros armiger; assembly: GCF_001890085.2. NCBI lineage: Eukaryota > Metazoa > Chordata > Mammalia > Chiroptera > Hipposideridae > Hipposideros > Hipposideros armiger. The sequence continues at coordinate 2,018,172 of NW_017731474.1, forward strand.
TCTTGTTCAAGCCCTTTATTTTATGGTTTACATTGTATAATGTGTTGAAAAGTTCATCTTTTTTAGTTGTAAAATGTTCAGTTCTATAAAGCTGAACCTTACATTTTAAATGATATTTTAATTCCAGGTCACATAGCCGAACTGGGGCAGAGGTAGAGCTAAAACTGTTTTAATATGCAAAGCCTTCTCTTTCTGTTAGAGTTAAAATTGGAAAGAGATTTTTCAATATTTATTTCAGGATCTTATTTTCCATAGGATCTAAAACAAAAATGTATTGACCATTGGGATTTCTATACCACTTATATCATCCATGTTTGTTAGGGCTTTCCATGGTGAGAGAGTGTGTGCAGTAGGATAATGTTGACAGATACAGAGGTAGTACAGTAATGACACTGACAATTTTTCCAAAATATTGCACTAATTTCTCCCAAGAGGCTTCTCAAAACCAAAACAACTTAAGTAGCAAATGAAATTTATGAAGAGTAAATGAGAAATATTTGCATATGCAACTTAATTGTACATACTTTCTGAATATTTTTAAAGATTACCTAAAGAGTACAAGGTGCATCCTTAACTAGTCTTTGCCTAGCCTTACACCCTGAAAATGTTCTTCTGTTTAAGTTTTACAGTTTTACCTTTAAGCCCATTATTTATTTTGAGTTCATGTTTAAAACTAGGTTGATGTTCATTTTTTTGGCCTATGGATGTCCAATTTTTCCAGCACCATTTATTAAAAAAGCTATCTTTCCTTTATTGTATTGTTTTGCACATTGTCAAACTCAGTTGAGCATATTTTTGTGGGTGTTTTTCTGAGTTCTCTGTTCTTTTCCATTGATCTTTGTGTCTATCCCTCTGCTGGTATCACAGTCTTCATCACTGTAGTGATATAATAATTCTTTAAATGAGATAGACTGATTCTTCCAGCTTTATTGTTTTTCAAAATTGTTTTAGCTATTTAAGTTGCTTTCCTTTTTCACATACATTTTAGAAAGATTTTGTGTTTACGTATGCATGTAAATATACAAATATACATATTACATACCATGTGTATCTATGTATAAACATGTGCATGTACACATGTGTGCATGCACACACACACAACTCTTGTGCTGGGGTTTTTTGTTTCTTTTAAAGATTTTTATTGGGGAATTGGGGGGATGGGAACAGTGCTGGGGAATTGGGGGAAGGGGAACAGACAAGTTGCTGTCCTTTTGTTCTTCAGTCTAGTTGTGGAGGATGTTGCTTCAGTGACCCAAGTTGGCACCATCATTGCGCTCTTCCTGGGCGAGGCAGATCAGTCACCGGTTTCTGGACAGCCGCTCACTGTGGCTGCTGGCTGCTCACGCTGGCTGCTGGCTATATACGGTAGCCCATGGCAACCCACTGCCACAGGGGCTGCAGCCTACGCCATCGCTGGTGACTCATGGCAGCCCAGCTCCAGGTTGAGATGTTGTTCAACATCTTAGCTGTAGAGGGCAGTGTCACTGGCCCTCATATGTGGGATCCAAACCGGCACCCTCTGGCGTCCCAAGCCAGTTCTTAACCATCGGGCCACCCTTGTGCTGGGGTTTTGCTAAACATTGCTGCAATGTTCTTTTGAGGAGAATTGATATCTTTACTATGTTGATTCTTCCAGCCCATGAACATGCTCCATCTATTTAAATCTTTGATTTCTTTTATCTGCATTGTGTAGTTTTCAGCATATAAGCAGTACATGTTTTGTTAGATTTATACCTAAGTATTTTATTATTGTGAGTGATTGCAAATGGTATTACAATTTTGATGTGTCATCACATGTTCACTTTTAGCATATAGAAATGCAGTTGATTTTTTATATATTTATCTTGCATTCTGTGACCTTGCTAAACTCACTTACTAGTTTTAGAATTTTTATTGTTTGTTTTTAGATATCTTGGGATTTTCTCCCTCCACAATCATGTCATCTGCAAATAAGGACAGTTTTGCCTTTTCCTCTATGATCTCTATGTCATTTTATTTCTGTTTTTGCCTTATTGCTTTGGCTCAAACTTCCAATGTATATTAAATAAGCCTTGTTCTTGGCCTTTGGGAGTCTAATTATGATGTTTTGGCATGGGTTTCTTTGGGTTTAGCCTTTTGGGTTTTCTCAGTTTCTTAAAGGTTTATATGTCTTGTCAAATATGGGAAGTTTTTAGCCATTGCTTCTTTGAGTAGTTTTTCAGTCCTTCCCTTTTTCTCCTTTCCAGGGATTTGATGACATGAATGTTAGATCTTTGGCTGTAGTCCCATGGGTCCCTGAATCTCTGTTCACTTTTTCTCAGTGTATTTTCTTTGTTGTTCAGATTGCATAATTTCTCTTTTTCTATCTTTCAGTTCAATATTTCTTTCTTACGTCCCCTCCATTCAGCTGTACAGCCCATCCACTGGTATTTTTATTTTGGTTATTGTACTTTGTAATTCTAAACTTTCCATTTGATTCTTTATATTTTTTACTTCCTTGCTGATTCTATTTCTTTGTTGAGACTTTCTATTTATTTTGTAATTGCTCTTTAAAGCATTTTGTCGTGTCTTCTTTAAAATCTTTGTTTGATAATTTTACCATGTCTGTCTACTCATTGTTGGTATCTACTGATTTTTTTTTCATTCATTTTGAGATCTTCTTGTTTGATATGATCAGTGATTTTTTTATTGAAATCTAGACATTTTTATATTATGTTATGAGATTTTTGGATCTTATTTCAGCCTTCTGTTTTTAGTTAGCTTGTTTTTAACACTAATGTAGCAGGGGAAACAGGGGTGCCACTTTGTTACTTGTAGATGGAGATAGAAGTCCAAGTTCCCCACTCAGAATTCCTTAATCAGAGGAGGGGCCTTCCTAAGCAGTAGGAGGCCTAACTCCCATGTGGTCTCTACTGATGCTGTGGTGAGAGCTGGCCTCATTGCTGTTGGGAGATGGGAAAAGTCCTAGCGCTTTGGTGTTTGGTTGATGTACAATGATTATTGTCTAAATTTTTCTCTCTTGATAGGATGCCTCTAAAGGATGCCTCTTTTATGGTCTTTTGGATAGAGACAGAAGGTTTTCATTGGGGCTTTTTTGGTATGATCTCTTTGGAATTTCTGGGTTGCTGGCTCCTTCTGCTTTGAGTCTGGGATATATGAGGCAAACAGAAAACCCAGGGAACTCACCACCATATTGTTCCCTGGCACTGAGATCCCTACTCAGTTTACCTTCTTCTCTCCAACTTTCATAGTCTTCTTATGTTTGTTTTATATATAATGGCCAGTGTTTTCAGTCATACTTAGTGAGAGGCACAGGAAAAAGTGCACCTATAGTATATTCCTGGAAGTGACATTCCTAAAACTCTAAAACTCTGGCAAACATCTTTTTTTCCCACCTTCCTGTAGTTAATATAGAGTCACAGGCTTCATTTCTGGACAATTTTATTTATTTATTTATTTTTTTAGTGACTATCTGTTTTGAAAGGTCGGTGTTTTCTGATAGCAGTATAGGCTTGCTTAAATTGGTGTCAGGGATCTTGTGATGTACCCCATTCAACATATAGATTCCTTAAGAGAGATTCCTCTTGATTAAAACCACTGATGGATGGAGGCATTGATGTGGTCAAGCCAATGTCATGGCTAACCAAACAGTTTGGAATTCTATATTGAAATGTATTTGAAGATATTTTCATCAGCACATTTGTTGTAGTGGGTTCAAAATCATGGAGTCCTTAAGTTTCAAGGAACATTAGCTGGATTTCCTCCTTATTTCAAATCCTTGGAAGAGGAAAATTCATGTATTGCTAAAGCACTCCCACTGGTTCATATGAAGTAACCAAGGTCATACAGGGAAACTTGTAGTCCATAAGTGGTGAGGTAGGAATGAATGCAAAGTGGGTAGCAATAAAAAGTATGCTGTGATAATCCATACACAGGTAATGGGTATTTAAGTCTAATTGCTTTAGAAATGATTTACAGTGATTTGTACACACTTTTTATTTAATTTATTTTACTATTAAATTATCTGTATGTTGTGAAATGATTTGTTGGCTGGTGGACTGAGTATATTGAATGTTGCCTACCTTCTTTACATTTTTTAAATACAAATACATAGTTGAGAATGGGACATCAAATTTATTACAAACAACTTCATGCTATATGATTAATTATGTGACTTACTGGGGAATAATTCATGCTAACAATGAGCTCATAGAAGAACTAAAGATTTTGATGACATAGCAGTGTGGTCTTAGAGTTGTGTTTGTTTGTATGCCTCATAGTGATAAAAAATGGCATACTACAATTATTATGTATAAGCCACTATCAAAGAATCTTTGATGCCAGGTATTAAAAAATATCCTCTGTACCCTCCTCTGAATTGAAGGTAATCACTGGATTTGTTCAGCTGTCTTAGATTAAAATTCAGTTACTGAAGCCCAAGACACAGAAAGTACACTTTGTCTTCTCAACTCCACATAATTCAGATCTGGAATTCTGCAGTTAAGTCTTATTCATGTGAAAGTTCTGCAAGGGCTAATCAGTGGACTTTTCTCATTGCTTTTCATAATATATTTTAGGATGGGTAGGCTTGTCTGAATGGCTCAAAGATGGAAATAGGCAAAAATGTTATTACTATTACATGAAATTAAATTATTGGTAATACGCCCATACTGCATGGTTGATGGGGGGGTAATTCCAGTTTATCACTGTTATCTTGGCATACTTATTAATAGTGTCTCTTTCACTCTCAAAGTGTCCTTACTTAAACAGTAAATTATAGGTCACCTAGTTATGCTCTGTGTGTGGGTGTGTTCTTCATTTTTGCCAGCCACAGACCCCATGAAAAACATCCAACATTCAAATAATGAGAATTATCATGAGCTTCTGATTATTCTAGCACTGATGTGCACCAATGAGATGCAGTGTGTGTGTGTGTGTGTGTGTGTGTGTGTGTGTGTGTGTATGTCTATTTGGTTTGATTTCTTGGCTGGTATGTGGAATGAGGAAGCAAGAGTTTCATAAAACACATTTGAATAGGAGGAGTCCCTAGAACCTATTTCTTCTACTGCCTAAATAAAACGGGAGACTAGGATTTATTTACAACAGGTATTATTAACTTTTTTTGGTATCATAAACTCTTTAACAGTCTAGAGAGCCCACGGAGCCTTTTTTAGAATCATGTTGTAAATGCATACAATAGAATTTGTAGGATTTCAAAGGAAATCAATTATATTGAGATACCATCATGAATATTAAAAATATGTGATACAGTAATATATGTCCTTCTTTATGAATGCATTAAATAGCAAGATCTATCAGTAGGTCTAATAACAGCTATAATTTAAGAAAATCAATAAACAAAAAATGATGTTTTGACATATCTGCAACAAATGTAATGTGATATGAAGATACCTGTGATTTCTACTGGTGACATAGTCACACATTCTGCCAGTGCTAATGTGCTCAATAGTCTGCATTCCATAACTGTACAAAATGCTAAATTACAGCTGGAGGGTAGTGAAAATGAAGAAGTAATACTTTCGCACCCAAATTCCTAGACCCCTTGAATTATATCAAGGTACCTCTTGGCTGGAGTATGGGGTATTTGTGGACTTTAGGTTAAATACTCCTGCTCTAAAATATTATTAACTAAATCTGAGGAAGGCAGATTATTTTTCATACCTGTTTAAGTAGGTATGAGGCTAAAGTAGTAGAACAGTCCAAATAAGGGAGGAACATGCCTCTTCGTAGAATAAATAAAATCAGATACTTCTATTAAAAAAACTTCTTTTTGTGTGCATTCAATTGTACAAATGTCTGCTTTTCTATCACTGCAGATTATGTAAAATATCTTCCATTTTTATGTAGAACTATGATGACAACACTTTCCATTTTAATTCATGATGCCATTCTCTCCATTTGGACCTCATCAGGTTCACAAGCTTGAAAGACTGTACTTTCACAGAGTTACGGGTGGCAGCATTCAGCCAATCATTCTGGTCGTTGATTGGATCAGTGGATCATAGGTGTTTGTTTATAAACTTATGTGTATTTTTCTCTTTCTCAGGGCTCGGGTTATACCCAGAGTCGGTACTAGCCAGATTGTCTGTCTAGCGCTGGGGTGGTTCTCAAGGTCTGGGAGAACCAGAAGTAGCAAGAATGGATACTCCATGATACTAAAGAGAGCCCATGGTCCATGTTGAATGGGGGATTAAAAATGTAAGGCACAGTATCTGAAAGGATGCAGTTATAGGTCAGAAAGTGAAGTCTAATGCAGAAACTGATGACAGGCTCCAAGTCAATAACACATGCAGCTGGAGGTGAATAGAACTCATCATGATTGGGTCCTGAAGACATTGGTGCCAGGAACCACTGTTGATGCAAGGTACTCTTTCAAGTAGATGTGTGCAGTCCTTTCTTATCACTTTTCTGTATTCTAATCCATTGTTATTATCAGGTCCATGCTCTTGCCCTTATATCTGAAATGGATTCCATAATGGGACAGCTGATGTTGGGTGGGGAATCAGCAAGGTAAGTGAGACAACATCTGTCTTCCTTCCCATTTGCCTCCTTTTCTAGTCTGGCCTGTTTCTGGGTTTGATTATAAGCCTGATCCTCCCCTAGACTGAGATGGCACTGGGAAAAATCTGGTTGAGGCATGAACTCTACAATTACATATCATTTTAGATGAATCACCTTCCCTAATACTCCAACGTAAACAAGAAATCCCCTTGCTTCTCTGGGCTTAACACTGAGGTCAGGATACCCTTCTGGCTATTTTTTAAGTGGTAGTCCCTTCCTGTTCCAGACCTAAGCTGAATTCGCAGAGAATTCATTTTGGGCATCAGAATGTGAAAGCATGAGCTTGTAAGAGTGGGTAAGAACATGAGAGTGGGCATGAAAGGCTCACAGTCAAAGCATCATTGCAGCCCATCTCTATCATGCTACCAGGTCCTTTTCAGGGTTCTCTAAAGGCTTTTTATTTGACCATTTCTCCCATCACCAGATGCATCAAAGAAAGACAGGAACGAAGATCGAACATGTGTTAACATAAAGTGTTTCTGCCATAAATAAAAAGGCAGAAAAATCACCGTGTGTGTTCTGCAGTGGCGGGAGACATAGCCTACAGCAGCAGGAGTGGGGAAAGCCTGGAGAGGGGCTCATGTATTATAAGGATAGAATGTGTCAGGGGATAAGGGGTGCAGGGCAGCTAGATGGAGGGGGTCCAGTGTCCACCCTTCTCTTCTTTAGGCTTGAGAACGATGTGAGAAGGAGAAAGGAGAAGAAAAGTTATGAAGTGAGCAGCTATGAAACAAAATGGAGGGAGGGTGACAGCAGTTCCCAGTTGCAGGTAGATTTCAGTACATCACTGTTGATTTTGGACTAAAACCTTCTTTTCAGCCAAGCAGGCAGGCAGAGGTGAATTTATCAGGTGTGATTTTTATCAGAACCCACCATATGAGGTGGCCAGCAGTCACCGCGGGACTCTAGCGCCTGTGATTGGCTCTGACATATCGTGCCAAAAGGGCTCTTATTCCAAGAACGATCTTCTTTTTTAGATGGTATTGAGTTGGGACTGATTTTGATAGCCAGTTTCAGTCAAGAATCATAAAGTTATTGCACATTGAAAACCGTTGGTATGAGAATCATTCTCTCCCTCTTTTCTCTCCCTCATCATTTCACAGGGCTGCAAGGTTACAGAAAGGTCTAATCAATTGTCAAACTCTCTTTTATCACCGAGAAGGTTGTAAAAAAAAAAAAATCTAACTGCCCTACTGTAGGGGGTTCTTTGACTACACAGCACCCTTTTCCACATACAATGCGGCCGTGATTAATGCCCTCCCACCTCAGACCTTGTTAAAACCTGTTCTCTCCAGCAGCCTGGTGGAGCACAGTGAGAGCTGGGCCGAGGTTGCATAAATCAACGTGTTCTCACAGCCCCCAGGATATCCATTATAGATGCCAGCTGGATGGCTGGAAGATAGAGAAAAATGAATATTGTATCCTGTGGCCTTTTGCCTCTAATGACCACTTTTCAACATTTTTGAAGGCATGATTAAATTTTGATAACTGGGGAAGTCACTCTGAGCAGGCTGAAATAGAGATAAATTGACGGAGGGTCTGACATCTCAGTGGAGAGCAGGCAACTAATTAGTGTGTGAAGCGCACTCTGAAAGAGATGTAAAAAGGAGGCAGGTTTAATCAGAGGAACTGCTGAGGTACAGGAACAGTCAGGGATAATTGCGGCCTAGGTAGAAATCACAGGCTCAATGAGCGGCTTTTTCTGTCCGCTTGATTGGCAGCCGCTGACCTAGTGGCCGGCACCCTTGAACCCTGACAACAGTAACAGCCTTGTCAAAGCAATTTGCTTGCGGCTCTCCGTGACCAGTTATTTCAGCCGCTGATCTGGGACACCCAATTTGAAAGGGCACTCTGCTCCCCTGGCTGGCTGGGAGCTGGGCGGAACAGCCTCATTATTCCCGACGACTTTACTTTTGAACCCCGCCGCCCTTTCTGCGCCCCCTGCCCCCCTAACCCTCCACAGCCATCTCACACTTAGGCATGCTCCTGGGAGGCTTGTACAAAGGTTCTGTGTCAGGGCCACTTGGCTGTTCATTTGGGGTGTGTGTGGGGGGTGTCGGGGCATGAAGCCATGTGTGGGAATGAGGGGGAAAGGGAGTGTCAGTGGGGCAGAGGTGAATCCACAAGAGGACTTGTCGCTGGAGGAACGTGGTCTCTAGTTGCCTGCTTTTTCATGCCGCAAGGCAAGCTAGGCAAAACTAGTGTGGCTGTCAGGTGTCTCCACCTTCTGCCTCGGGTGTATGGGGGGAGCTCAGAGGCGGGCCCAGTTAAGCCCCTCCACCCACTTCCATCAGGGAAGATGCCATCATCATAGCACACAGGCATTCGTTCTGTTTTTATTCAAGTGACCCGGTAGGATTTTATTTGTTCCTAGCAGGGAGTTTTCTGACTTAAATTTGTGTTTAGGAGGGTAACCTTTTTCCCCCCTCAAAGCTGCATTAGCAACTAAGACTTTATTTTTTCCCCCTTTATTATGTTGTTGATGGGGAAAAGGAGGTTAGAAGGAGGAACCAAGATTGCAGAGAGATGAGTAGGCAGCAGCCAGAGAATGGGGTACAGGCTATTCTTAAAGTAGGTGAATTAGGGTTTCCTCCTCCTCCTCCTCTTGTCTGTCTCCTTCTCCCTCTTGGCTTAGAGCTTACTATTCTAGTTTCTCTTTTTAAATCTATCTGTCACCTGGACATGGAAAAGTGCCCCAAACCAGAATGGTTGATGTGATTTATATTTGTGGTGATGGCTTGTGATTTCAGAGAAGCCTACAGTTAGAATTACCATTTTTTTAATGTGACATTTTTCCCCCCCACATAAAAATTGATCCTCTGATTGTTATACAGAGGGTATTACAGTCTTTGAATGTCCTGGTTGCCTGCTTGGTAAAAATGGGCATGACTTCAAATTGTTGCTCATTTCCCTGAGCACACCCATGTCTACCACAGAATGTTGGATGGAGAGGCTGCTCCATTCTAACTTATGGGATCCTCCTCCCTAGTCCTAGTCTCCTTAGAGACTGGCTCCTTTAAGTGAAGACGAGTGAATATTCTCCAGGCACCCGACCTAAGGGTTCCTCAGGAAGCTGGAAGGTTAAGGGCCACATATTACTATACCCAAAGTGACACCTGGCTTCAGAAGTCCCAGTCCCTAGGAGATGGGTACCTGTCATTTTCAACATAGGACTCCCATTGCTTGCAGTAACAACGTGGTCATTTACATTCCTTTCCTTCTCCGTACCTTAGTGGGGAAGTGCCATGCAGAATGACATGATGGTATCTGGAATGTAGGCTCTTCCAATTGCTAGGTAAATAATTACAATGTGTCATGATAAATAAAGTAGGAAGAACATGCAGGGATGCTGTGGAAGAACAGGAGAAGGAGTCTGCATTCTGCCTTGGCAGCTGAGGAATGCTTCAGAGAAAATTGTGTTCCTGAAGGATGAGTATGAGTTTAGCAGGCGAGGATGGAATAGAAGTGAATTCCCTGCAGATGAAAGAGGTTGTGCACCATCCTGAAACATCCCCAAAGGGCACCATGTATTCAGTGAGCACTTGGCCATGGCCCAGGCATCGTGAGGAACATCACCAGTAAGGCAGACGGCAGCCAGATTACAAGAGGTCTAGGATGAGGTCAAGGCCATGTCTGCATCCATTTTAGCACCAAAGTGTGTGTAATACCTGGCACACAGTAGGTGCTGAATAAATGCTACTTAATGAATGAGTGGAAAGACAAATGAATGAGGGTGTTAATAGGGAGTCCTATGATGAGATTTTTAAAATAAGGAATGAAACTGGTGGAGGATGGTCCACCTTTCGGGGGATACTAATAGTAAGGAAACCAGGTGAAATAGACCAGGAGATGGAAAGCAGGAAGGACTGAATCAAGAACATATACTCAGGAATGCAAAGGAGGGCACAGATTAAAGAGATGAACCTACGGTGTTCATTGAATATGGAGGATTATAAATTGAGGGGGAGAATCCTGATAATGCCTTTCGGATCTGTGGCTTGGGTCAAGTATAAATAGTATGGCAAAGCTAGAGTGTGGTTGTGGGAAAGAGCAAAAATTAAATAGGAATGAGCAGATACAGCCCAGCCAGGCAACCCACACATTGGGAAGGGAGTTGGGGAGAGTGCCAGTAAGACTTACCACCAGCATCTCCCCAAATTCTCCACTGTGAGTTTATGGGTCTGTGTTTATCTCAGCTGGTCCTCTCATTCTTCATTGGTATGTTATGAAATTTTGATAAGTATATGAAATCATGTTCCCTTAAGTTTTAATACAGTTAGCTATGATTTCTGTTCTGTCATATGAGAATGTTGAGTTGAGTGGATTGTCATTGTATTAGACAGATTATGTGGAGTGGGCTACAATGTATTGAAAGTAATAGAAAAATGAATAGCATTATATCAAAGCTGATACTAAGGAAAATGGTACATGCATATACTATAACATTTATTTATTTAAAAAAATATATTGCTTATCATGTGTCAGGTATTTGTCTAAATGTTTCACAAACATCAATTAATTAATTCTTTCTAATATCCCCATGAGGAAGGTGTCATAATTATGTGAGTTGCACAGATGTGGAAAATGAGGAGCAGAGATGTTAAGTCACTTCTGTGATTGCCGTCACAGTGTTTGCTAATACCTCTATCACCTCATGAATACCTCTAACCTTTTCTTGTGGTGGAATAATTAAGAACTATTCTCTTAGCAAGTTCGATGTCTATAATGCAATATTGTTGTCTATGATCACTACATTGTACATAGAATCTCCAGTGTTTATTTATCTGCTAACTGCAAGTTATGCACTTAAAGAACATCTCCCAATCCCTCCCCACCCCACTCCCAGCCTGTATAGCTAGTAAGTAGAAGAGCCCAGATTCAAACCCAACATTCTCTCCAATGTCCCTGCACTTATCCACTGCTGCAGGCTGAATTCTCTTGTTAAATCGTGTCCTGTGTGGATAATGGCCAGTTCAGGAAGTGATGAGTAGTTGGGCCTGAAGAGTAACCACATGCAAATGTTGTCGCAATTGTAAATAGTTTTATAAACATGGAGACAGTGTTAAACATTAGAAAGGATTCATTTACGGTAACTATTGAGGGCATGTTTAGTATTATTTTCAGTCCTTTCCATCCACTTACATCTGCTGATGAAATGTTTAATATTTTGCAAATACAACATGGTTGAGAACCCCTAGTTGAATATTTCCATTGATTTTGCCGAGAGTTCCACCCCTTCCTGCTCTCTTGGGTAAGGATTTAGAACCAGCAAACATGGAATCTGACAAGGTGGATCTGAGAGATAGAAGTAGAACTCTGAAATTAATTCAGAAACTCTTCAGATTTGTGCAAGTGCTTGTTGCATCTGTCTGGAGACTTTGGAGCTACGTACTAGTGAAGTTCAAACCCTGTCTTCACCACTCACCAATTATGAGACTTTGGGAAAGTTACTCATTACTTTGCCTCTCTGTGTCTCAGTTTCATCAACTGTGAAATGAAAATAATAATGGCCTCTGCCTTAGAGGATCATTGCAAGGTTTGCATGCTCAGAATAAGCTCTCACCGCATGTCTGCTTTTATTAATCTGCCATTAGCACCCAGAAATCAATCCATCTTCCTCATCTCCCAACAAATTCACCTCTGTCTCTTTTGTATCCCCATAACACCTGTCCAAATTGTTAATACAGCTAAGATAAGGTATTTAGGAATGGAGTTTCATGACTTAGTCCTCAGATGAGACTACACGTGTAAATGGAACGGGGCATTCAGATAGAGATCTTCACCTGGCACATGCCTTCCCAACTACGCCCATTGCATCCATAATTAAGACAAAAAAAAAAAAAGCCAACCTGGAAACAATGCACAAAATGGCTGGTATGTGAGGCATTTTAAAAGTGCCAGTGTAATTTTAATCCTCTGGTTTTCAGAACATCTATGAAACCCTTTACTGTTTAAAAAACACACATATGGCTGGACCTTGAGGGCATTATGTTAAGTTAGGTAAATCAGAAAAAGATAAATAAAGTATGATATCAATTTTATGTGGAATCTAAAGAAGCTGTACTTGTAAAAACAGAGATTATAATGATGGTTACCAGGAGCTGGGGGTGGAAGAGTTGGGGAGATGTTTAAATGTACAGTTTACGGATCCAGTACACAATATAGTGACTGTAGACAACAATGCTGTATTATAGACATCCAACTTGCTAAGAGAATACATCTTAATTATCCCCACCAAAAGAAAGAAATAATTATGTGATGTGATAGAGGTGTTAGCTAATGCTACAATAGCAATCATAGTGTGATACTTAAATGTATCAAATCAACAATGTGGTACACTTTAAATTTATACAATGTTACACATCAATTATATTTCAATTAAAAATACAATGAAAAACGTATCTCTTCTGATGATCATAACTCTATAATTCAGTGTTATTTTAATAATTCCAGTTCTTAATGTACTTCCCATGCACAAAATTAGTGTGGCTGGTGACACACTCTCAACATTAGTCCATACACAGCTGGCTTCTCTTTTTACTCTTTGTTGTGAAAGTTGCATGCCCACGGTGAAGGACCCCAGTGATGTGCCTAATGCAGGGCAGTGGGAACTGTTTGGCCCCAATAGGAAGGGGTATTTTATCACTAGCATTGTTTAGAACTGCAAGGACATGGTGATTGATAAAAAGAAGATGCAACTTTTGGTCAGTGTTACTATTGCTGTAAATTCTCTACAGACAGCACACTCCTTATTGCCTGAGTCTGGGTCCTGCCCTTGTTGCACCACTAACATGTACTAATTATAAACGTGCACTCTGTCAATGTTACATAGGTACACCCTCTGATAACCGCCATGCAAATCAAGATGGCGAACATTTCTCACACCTCAGAAGTTTCCTTCATGTTCTTCTATATCAATATTCACCCCCACTGGCCAACTTAGAGGTAACCACAATTCTGACTTCTGTCAACATGGATTAGCCTTGCGTGTTCTTCAACTTTATATGCATGGAATCATATTAAGAACTCTTTTGAGGAAGGCTCTTTTTCTTAATGTTGTGTATTAAATTCATCCAAGGTATTGCACGTAGCAGTGGTGTGTTATATTTTGCTGCTGTGTAGTAGTATTTGTAGAACTATGCAACAATTTATTTATCCATTCAGAGATTGCTGGATCTTTGGTTCTTTCCATTGTTTGGGCTACTGTGAGCGAAGCATCTATGAAGGTTCTGGTAGACGATATGCTCTCATTTTCTTTGAGAATATACATAGGGGTGAGGTTCTGTGTGTGTGTGTGTGTGTGTGTGTGTGTGTGTGTGTGTGTGGTGTTGGGGGGGGCATCCCTCTGGCATGGAGGATAGGTTTAACTTTAGTAGATACTGCCAAACTGTTTTCCAAAGTGGTTGTGCTGGCATGGTCCACTTTTATTTAATTAATTGTTTTTAATAATTGAAAAAGTATCCACAAACCCACCACTAGTGAAGCAGGGTTATCTCCTCTACTTTACAAATGACGAAACTGATTAGGCAGAGGTTTAGTGCTTATATGTATCACACATCTAGAAAAATGCCATGATGAGAGTGACACCCAGGTCTTTTGAATCCAAGGACAGCTCTCTCCCTGTTACAGCTTCTTTTTTTTTT
>NW_017731474.1:2032720-2054836 GCF_001890085.2 Hipposideros armiger
TACAATTACTAATTTGTATTGTCTCATTCCTTCCCCTTCTCCTTCATCCCCACCCCCTCCCAACTAACAACCCTCGGTTCTTCCTCTGTGTCTCTGAGACTATCTCCATCCACTTCTCCCATCACCTTCTTTATATAATAACTCTTTAGAAAACATTGAGTTATCTGTAAGCAGAAGAAGTACTTGTAAGGCATACACTGGGACAAAACAGGGAGGAAAAAAAAATTCGAATTCTGGCCAGACAAAAATGTGCATTTGGCACTTCTGCCAGAGAACTTGCTGGCAGAGAGCAAAATTGCCTGTCGGACATGGATGCTGGCCTGATTCCCGGCACAACCTGCTTCTACTTTGTTTGGCATCATAGATTCAAAATTTTATGTGCCCACAAAGTCAATGCATGGCATCCTTGCACAGGTCTTCTTGTATCTGCCACTAAATGTTCCCTTTCACTCAAACAGATAACCTACAACCTTGCTAAACAGAGTGTGGTTCAAGGAACAGCAGCAGGGCATCAGTGGGAGCTCATTAGAAATGCGGATTCTCAGGCCCCACCCCAGGCCTTCAAAGGCTGCATTTCAACAAGGTCCCCTGGCGATTTCTAAGTTCATCAAATTTTGAGAAGCACTGACTTGTACTGTGGCAGATTAGAAGTCCCTTTCTCCTGCTTCGGGGGTCTTTGGGAATGTGACTTTTCATTTCTGAATCTCAGTTTCCCAGTCTGGAAAGTAGGGCTAATGATATGTACTTTGCAGGGTTGCAGTAAGACTGAAAGATGAAATAGAGGAAAAACAGCAACAACAATTCCAGACAAATGTTGATATTCAGCTAAGTGGTAGCTGCTCTTCCTAGGGGTATTTTGAAGCAAGATGGGCTCCTCTGGCTTTCTCAGTGGTAAAATATTACCCTTTAACTATTGTAAGCACTCTGCACTCAGTGCTCAGTGCCCCCCTCCTCACCTGTGCCAGCACAGCAGGAGAATTAAGTGTCTGCAAATGTCGGGCCCATGGTGGAGCTATCCGTGGAAGTTACCGAAGCATGGGAGCCAGGCTCCCAGTCTGTCTCAGCTGATGTTCTTTGCCGACTACTCTCTGTAGCCAAAGAACTTAACTTAAAAAAAAAAAAAAAGGAGAACTGAAGCCACGGAATCAAAAGAGCAAAACACCCACCAGGATAATAAGCAGGCTTTCCAAGGGAAGTTTGTTAGATAATAGGACAGAGACATCCGTGGGGGAAGGAGGAGGGGGAAAGGGTTGGCAGATGGGAGATGTGACATGTCAGAAAGGCTGGTGTGTATAAATATTGCTTAGAGGCAAATTAAGGATTTAAAAAAATAGGCAAGTAAGGGTCTTTCCAGCTGAGCTGTCTTGAAAAATGAGATGTCGCTGAAGTCAAAGTTATCGTATTTTTCCTGGTTGAATAGGAAAAATATGTTTGATTGGACAAATGTCTTTAACAATGATAATTACCTGGGTACCTGAAACATTACCTACCTGGTCATTTTCTGCAGGGTTAATATCAGTGGAACATATTAAAAAATATGAGTTTTATTTAATGACCTTTCTCTCTTTTCCTGGTGCTAGTTTTCACTGCGTGATTTCTGACTTTGGTGTCAGATTGTACAGGAAAGCAGTTTAGAAGGGATGGGTGATAAAAACAGGCCCAATCAATTTTTACAGGGCCAGCAGCCGTGATGACTTAATTGCTACCTTGGTGAAAAGGCTGTGATCCTTATGCTAAATTATTTAAGAAAGAGCTTTCAATGTACGTTTTCAGAATTCCATCCAGTCTCTTGGCATTTGAAATAGTACCAACAATCTGAGTGCAGAAAGGCTGAAGAATGGAAAGTTCACGGCTAATTTGCAATACAGGATTTCGCCAGCTCAGTGGAGCTGGGGTGCCAGAGAGGGCGCACCAAGCCGAGGGAAACACAGACTATGTACATAACGAGGGCAGTCAATCCAACTTGGTAGCCAGCAAGCATCGTTGTGTTTCAAATGGAGTGTTGTACTTCCTGTCATGATAGCATACTCAATTAAGTGATATCCTATTATTCTTTCTCACCCTATGGCATTTAATAAAAACATTATGGAAACCAGGAGAAATCATTCTAAACACAAGCCAAGGAAAGTTCTTTGATTGGAATTAGAATGACATCTTTCACAATCTCTGATAGGTAAATTATGAACATTTGCAGCAAAACTGGGGAGCATAATGTTAATTTGAAATAAATTCAGACTATCAGTGGGGCTTTTCTTTTTATAAATGAGTGTCAAACTATTGAGAGGAAGGGAAGCTACTGCTTCTTCCTCTGGAAGGCAATGACTTGACCATTTATCCTGTAGATAGTGATAATAAATACCAAGTAATAAGGGTCAGATTAGGACATGGTGCTTCCGTATGAGACAGTCATGTCTCAGAACTCTATGTAGTCTGAAGCTTTCATGGGAGGGTGGACGATTTTCACTTATTGTATGCATCAATTTCCAAGCATGACATTTCCAACTGATAATATTTTCAAAAGCTACTGATTTTTTAAGGCTTCAGCATAATCATAAAAAAAAAGTTACATCAAATTATTGCTGTCTCAAACTTAGGAGATTTTGAATTTCATTTCCTGGGTGGAGGTGGGGGGAAAGCCCCAACACGTAAACAACAATATCAAAACTTGCAAAGAGACACTGAAAATATTTTGCAAGGAGAGAGATGAGCCAAAGTCAGTGTCTTAATATGCACCATTTCTGGTGCTTGCTTTGGAGCTCAGACTCCTCCCCGTGGTTTCTAATCTACAGACAATGCAAGGAAAGTATCGCTTTAGTGTCACTATAGCTGCTACTTATTGAAATGAGTCACTAAGAAAATTTTAAAAGGGGTTCATTGGAACTTTAGCAATGTTTTAATAAGTTTGAACTCCGAGTAGTATAGGAGATGAATGGATGAAAGCTGTATCCAATAAAACAGTGAACACATGCACTATTTATTATCGAACATGCAGGGTTCCTAGGAACTTGAATTGTCACAGAATCATAAAGACATCAGGGCATTTGATGTCATATAATCCAGCCCAAAAGCTCTATAGTACACCCACAATTTTATTGTTTGATGTTTGCTCAAGTACATGAAACAAAGGAAATATTAGAAATCCCAATTGATTTTAAATACGTTCTATTTTTTTAAAATAAAATTTTAATATTCAACACACCTCTTCCTCTCTATTGATTTACTTTGTGGTCATGGATTTCTCTCTGGAGCCTCATGGAAAATTCTGAAGGACATAATTTCAAATATATAAAAAAAGCTTCTATATCACCCCCCAAATATTCCTTTCTCTGCCTTAAGTGTTCATACAGTTATTTATTCATGCAGCCACTCATGCATGCAGTCATTTAGCAGCATTTACTGAGTACATACACATACAATGTGCCATAAACTGCATAAGGCAGAAGACATACAGTATTAAATGTACACAATAACATTAAAATGAACTCACAATCATTTATCATTGTTATTGGCACTTAGTATGCATTATGTCATATAATTATCACAATAACCTTATAAGAGAAGTACAATGTTCTCTCCATTTTACAGATGTAAAAATTGAGGATTAGGAGAATTAAGTATTTTGCCTCTAAATTTACATAGTGATGAAACAGAAATTTGAACCTATATTTGCTTTTAACTATTCATTTTTACTCTGTAGCGTAAGTTGAGAGAAACACATATAATTACAATACAATTTAGTGTGTACTACATAATGACGATAATACAAGAAACATGGAAGGAAATGGTTTTAAGTCTGACTACAGGATTCAAAAGCATGTAACTCTTTGAAGGATGCACTTTTGAAGAATAGGTAGCAGATGCAGGGAGGTGAGAAGATAATGTACAGAGTAGATGAGCATGAAAACTTAAGGTAATGGCACATAATAAATGTTACTAGAGCATAAGGTACAGGGAGAAGTGGCTGGCGATATCAGGACATCAATAGGAAATGAGGGATTAGAATTTGAAGCGCTGTAAACGGTAAGGAAGCTAGAAAACAATCCTTAGAAAGTGGTGGGAAATTGTAAATTGGAAGTTAGTAATTTGATTTGCATTTTAGAAAGTTCTTTCTAGCAGGGTTTTCAAAGTTACATTGGAGAGGGCTAGCCTGGAGACTTGGAAAGCCATATGAGGGGATATGGTACAAAGGCATACTTTTGAGTTTGTCTACAAATATTACACCCATAGAAGAAACTACTGCCCTCCAGGTGAGTCAAAGCAGCACAGATTAGAGCAGGGGGCACAGGAAATCAGGGGTGTCTGCTTTGTATCAGTGACCATTGACTTTTGGGCCTGTATGTAATTATCTTCCAAACTGTGCTTCTTAATTTCATGAGGCAAGGACATTTGTATTCCAAATGAATGATCTGCCTTTGTTTCTGGTATGTGTGGCTGGCCAACTTTGGCTGTTGCTCAATAGCTATAAATGGAAATTTTCTGTTTCATCAGAGCCTTGCTGTTCTGGCTGCCCCTTGTGTATTATTAAGTGCCCTTTTTCTACCAATTAAGCCCCAAAGATAACAGGAGCAAACTAATATGTGATTCAATAGAATCTTTGCAATATTTAAAAGTTCTAATATTAAGGACTGTGTTGGGTTATTGAACATTCAATTAAAGAGCCTCAAGTGTTTAATTTAGGATTTTCCATAGGACAGGTATTATTTGTTAATTAGTTAACTAAGGAACAAATGATTATTGAAAACATGCATTAGGATTAAGCAAGCTGCAAGAGAGATAAAGATATCTCCAAGGCAATTAGCTCACTGTAATTTTAATGATAAATGTGTAATTAGACTCTTATTCTAAAGAGATTGTTTGGAATGTTTTTTTGCAAGCATTAAACAGGCATGTAACAAGATATTTACTTATATAACAAGCAAAATGTAATTCTAATTCTAATTAAGCATCAGCCAATGTGTTCAAATGATACCTAATTTGCTAAAAGCAAAAAATTTACAAGTATTAGTACTTAAAAATATAATCCATTAAAAGCTTATGTAACTAACTTAATTATATTACAACTAGATTTATCCCCAAACCTATTTATTTCACCTCTCAGACAATTATCTGAGACTTTCAAATGTATTATGACTTAGTAAGCCAACATTTATACATTTATATCTTCAACACTTGAGGGGATTACTAATGCATCACAGAATAAAAATCCTTCTCTCTCTTTTAGTGTCAATTTGTCATGGGAGAAATAGAATCCCTTCTTGGATGTCTAGAACCTACCACAATTCCTGGTACATGGTACTCCATAAATGTCTACTAAATTGATTTGAATGAGCAGAATCAGGAAGCCTAGGTGTTTCTTGAAGTATATAATTCTTTATCCTTATTTTATAATCCCCGGGCTGCTATCTCTGCTTGTCCTGTTCTGTATAATTTTTCTCTTCCAGCCAGCAGGCTGGTTGAGTAGGGCTAGGGAAATAGTATCTCCACAGGACTAGCATGGATTGTGGATGCTGTGGGAATTACAAGAACAATGGTAATCATAATAAATACCTGCAAACATTTATTAAGCACTTAATGATTTTCCAGGCACAGAAAGAAACTCTTTATATTGTCAATAATGCTATGAAGTAGATCCTCCTCTTATATTTGTATTTCAAATGGGAAAACTGAGGCTTAGAGCAGTTACATATTTTCCCAAGGTCACACAGGTAATAAGTAGTAGAACCAGAACATAGTCCCAGGTATCATGAAGGCAGAGCCAATTCTTGCCTCAGATTGGATTCTCTTGAAGCAGACCCTGCGATGGAGTTACTTGTACAACTGGTTTATGAGAACACGCTTTCAGGGGAAACCTGTAAGGGTGTTAGCCAAGCAGGGTAGGGAAAAGAAGCTAGGCATAGATGTGATCTCAGTCTGATTGTACAGGGAGCTCTGGAGTATAAGCAGCATATGGAGTAGTCCCATCTAAAGGGATTTTAGATGCACATGGGGGCAGGAATTTGTACCCCAGAATCTGTCTCCTATGGGCTGTTGGCTACCCATGGGGAAGAAGGCACAACCTTACAGGTATATTCTGATGGGAGGTAGCTCATTTTGGCAGAGGCCAGTTCCTGGGACAAGTTTGTTTGTTAGCTCTTGCAGCTAACTCACACAAAAGCCAGGAGGTGGGTACTCCACCCAGCTACAGCAATTCTGGGCAGGGAGCCAGCATGTGTCTACCACGGAAACTGCTTCCATAATCGTTGTTTTAACTTCCAAACCCTGATGAAGAACACAGGAGTTTTGTCAAGCAGACTAGCTTTTTATCGGCTCTGTATTTCCCTGGCTTGCTGACTTTGGGAAAATTGCTTAAAAATCCTAAGTCTCATTTTCATCATCTGTATAGTGGGAGTCCTAGTACTACTAGCCTCATAGGATTGTTATAAAGACTAAATTGAGAATGTATGTCAATGCATTTTGTAAACTAATGCAGAACATGAATGTTGTTCGTGGTATTGTTATTGCTGTGTCTGACTTTCCTGGCCTAGGGACAGCCAGTAGGTGGCAGCACATAAAACTGTGGAAGTCGTGGTCCAGATGACAAGTTTGATTAAAGAAGTCATAAGCACAAGGCCAATGTCATACTAACAGGGAAATAACAGTACAGGGATGCCACTGAACTTGGATGGCTGGCCATCTAGGCTCTTTTAAGATTTCTGCTAAATATTGGTAAACCTAACATGTGCAAAAATTGAGGGTCACAAAAAATTAATCTACCTAAGTTCCACAGTGAGTAAATGGCAAACCGAGGGTTCTGATTCAGATCACGTGAAGCCTAAGTTCACGTTATTTTTCAGTTATACCATACTCCTTTTCAATATTGGCAGACCCACATGATTTTTCCAAAGGGATCGTCTCCTGCCCTCTTGACTCTATGAGCAATGTCCCCTTTACTATCTCAAGAGTTTCCCCCCCCTCCCCCTGAACATCTTGTGCCTTGGTTCTTTCTTCTGAATCCATGACAACTACTTAAGCTATAATTACAAATTCTGAGTGGAGCATTAAGAGACAACTTCTGGTTTCTGTTTGGCTCACAATCAGCACTTCTCCCTAAGAGGCATTTGGGTCCTTATTTGAAGCTTTCAATGGCAACCAGTTAACCATAATACCATAGTCAGTGGAAGTCAGTGTGAAAAACTGGCTTGCTGTACAGTACTGAAACCTCAGTGAATGACTATAAAGCCAGTTGATGTGGAGACTATGGATTTTAGTGGAAGGTCTATCATTTGTGAGGGAAAGAGATTTGGTATTTCAGGGGAGTCTAATTTTTCTCTAGAGAGCAACATCATGCAGGCAATAACCAAGTAGCCATTAATTAAAAGGAACTGTCTTTGTAAGGAGAGCTTAGAGAGCGATTGATTCTAACAGGTAAATAACCAAGTTCTCTCTCAATCAACCTCCCTGCACCCCCATTATGTAATTATATTTATATAAAAATATTGAGTGCCTCCAATGTGTTCCATAAATGTTCTAATTAAGTATGCATCAGGGGGACCATTTGTGTGTTCCCTATTTTCGTGTCTTTGCTCATAAAGTGGAAATACTTCTTTTAATAGAGAAGTCTCAATGGCCTTACTTGTATTTCATGGATATTCTTTAATCCAATCATTAGCAAAAGGTAAAATAACTTTTAGACCATTTACAACCACTCCTTGAGTGGGGTGAGTCCACTTTTCCTTCTGAGGCAATGCCTAGGAGACATGGATAAATGAACAAAACTGGGGTTCTGTTAGGAAGAAGAAAGAGAATAAATGATGGGTAGTCAACCAGCGAAGTATGCAACATAATCACAATGATGATATGATATATTAAAATACATTATATTTTACATTTTCATCCTCTTATTAATTGGTAAGAATATTTAGAAGAGGAAGAAGGTAAGTTCTATCATTTATATCCTCAAATCCCAACACCAACCTACAGAGAACTTTTCTTCCTCATGAGAATGAATGTGTCATAAAGATTGAGGCCATGAAAGCAAATGTGGAGCCACCTTGCTAGGAGATTTCCATGTGGCATGATATCTACCATGGGTAAGTCTGAAAGTGTTGTAAATACTCCTTTTGAAAAGGGAAGATATTAAACCTCTTTTTATAGCCTGGTGAAGGGGCACCGGTTTTGGAATTAGGCAAATCGATATTTAAATTCTTGTCCAGTAATTTTTATCATGTTAAATCATTTTACACTTTAGCCTTATTTAGTTCACTGATAAAATGGGGATCATAGTGTCTACCTCATAGATTTGTTTTGAAAATTCAGTGGGATCAAATATGAAAAGATACTTAGTGCACAATGGGAAGATAATACTGTCCGTTCACTTTTATTATAGGCCATGAGCATGGGCTACGAATGGTGGGGAATCACCTGCCAAGACGTAGGAGAAATGCAACCCATCACTTAAAATAAGTTGATATTGTAGATCCCTGCTGGTGGCACAAGAATTTGCAGAAGAAAACTGAGGTTTGAGGCAAACTCAGTTCTGTCATGGTTTTGCTATGAGATCTGCAAACAATCAATTGACCTCAAGATTTCATCATGTCTGTCATGATATTTAATTCCTGGCTTTACAAAAGACTATGTGAAGAAATTTCCAGGTGCTTTGAGCTTTCATGTAGTCTATACACTGAAGCAGACATTATGGAAAAATATGTGAAAGTAATAATGGATATTTATACACATGTATTTGATTTGAAAAAGTAATCTGAGGAGCAACATATTGTGAAATTCGTTATGCAATGTGTTTGAATATTACTATGGGTGCTTAAAAAGGAAAGGAACACTCATTCCTAGGGATTAATGGCTGATGACCTCTATGCAAAAAGAATCTAATCTTTCCTTTTACATGATACTGTGAAACTCACGTGCTATCTGTTGATTACAAGGCCACGGTTTTAATCAAGCACTGGATCCTGCATGTCTCAGGACTTGGGATCTCTTTGTTCTGAGGAAACAACATCTTGAGCATAATGAGCATGTTAAAATTAAAGTCTGGGCTTAGAGTTATTTAACTCATGGCATATATCATTTCAAAAAACTCATATTTTGACCCTGAGCAAGTTTCCTTTATTTCCATTACACAACTAGACTTAATTATTTTAAAATCCATCTTTTTAAAGGATTTTCACCCAGAGACTATTGTCATGATGGTAATACTTATTTTACATTCTTTAGGGCATACTTAACTGACTCTCCAAGCCAGACTTTTGGTTTGGCAGCTCCAAATAACCCCTCTTCACAAAGCATTTGTAATAGCATTTGTGAAAATCCTTTCTCCCTGAAAGTCAAAATATTCTGCATAAACAATAAAAAAAATGGAGGCATGGTCTATTACACAAACAGCAATGATAGACACCAATATTTCACAACATCACTACTTGCTTAATAGGGTGCAAGCAATTTTTAAAACTCTGGTTGTTTTCTAATGTTTCCATTAACTGTTCAAGTCTGAGCTTTTTCATGATGTTGTTTATGAACAGTAGAAGTAAATCAAGTGATACTAATAATAATTTTCAATTAAAAAACAAGCTAGAAAGGTAGCTGCTGGCTCAGTCCAGTTGTTTGAGGATATATGCTCCCTTTACATTAACACAAGATCTATTTAAATAAATGAGTGCAATTTGATTCTTGAACATACAGAAAGGTTGTTCCAGGGCTCAGAAGACTCCAGGCTGGAATCTCTTAATATTGATCATTTCTCCCTAACTCTTTGTTTCTTTATCCCCTTCTCTTGTGTTCTCACCATCTTGTAGTTTTGTATAATTTTGGACTTTTGGGGAGAAGCAAAGATAGGTCAGGAAGGGGGAGTAAATCAGTATCAGCAAACAAGCCATTCTAGAGCAGTATATACTCAGAACTCATGAATGAATAAGTCCCTCGGAAAGGAAAAGGGAATATTCATGGTCCAGTATTATTCTTCTATGTGGAAAGAGAAATATAGGCAGGGCAAACAAAGAGAAAGGCTATCTGCACCTACTTGACCTTGCTTTTTAGAGCCTCTTTGTTGTGTTGTCTACCTGCTTCTTGAATTTCAACTGAGGGGAAAAGTCCATGGAGTTGATTTGTACCAACTTATGATAGCCAATGACTATAGGCTCATTAAAGAATAAGGGTTCCACTATATTATAATGCCATGCCTAAAACATTTAGAGACCATTGGTGAGATTTCGCTGTTGAGTTTCTTCATTATTACATGCTCTAGAAATGCCCTCAAATACATTTCTGATTATTGAATAAAATTTTATATAATTTATACAATTACTATATATATATATGCATACTATGTGTGTGTGTGTGTATATATATATATATGTATATATGTATATATGAAAGATGAATGTAAAGACAGCTACCAAAGTGCTACTAAGTGTTCTGTTGGTTGGAAATAAGAAAAATTCTCTTCTGTCCTTCCCCCAGTTACTCAAATTTTATCAATTCCATAATAATTTTTTTATAATAAAAAGAACTAGACAGACAAGTAAGTAAGGATATCTGAAAAATAAAGTCCAAAGTTTAGATGAGCCACATTTTAGCTTTACATGTATTAGCTCACAGGAAGGGAAAGTCAGTGACTGAAAGAATATCAAGGGACCATCAAAACTGTAATAGGAGCACAGTAGAGATTAAAATCATACTAGAAGATAATGCCCTCAACCTTTCTCTAAAGAAATTATGATAGAAGCAAGACAATTAGAAATCTGGATTATTGTCTAAATTTTAGTGGAAATTCTCAGCCTGACTTGGTGTTGGGTCACTTGAGTGGTAAAAATACTAAGAAACTATAATAAATCTAATACCTTAACAATATTACTCCCCTTAGGTCAGAATGACACACTTCTCAGAGGGTCCCAATCTTTAAAATGCCTCATTCTAGAATAACGGCTTAATCCCAATTTTTTATTATTTTTAAATTTTGTCTAGAGACTATTCATGGTTATGAATTTCTTGAAAAGTGATTAATGGTGTTGATTAAGCTTTTTGTATACTCAGAGAAGGCAAATATATGCTATCATCAAACCCCCAACCCCACCCTATCCCAACCAAAGTATCATGGCTTATTTATTTTAGCATATTTTCCTATTAAGCCAGGACTCTACACAGAATCCTCTTAATGGCAAAAGATTGGGAAAGGTAAGCAACTCTATCCAAGCCCCCCAATTTTTTTCTGGGACTCATTTCTTACATAAGGAATTCTATACTAAAAAAAGGGGGTATGCAATAACAAAATATGGATGCATATTTTTAGTAGCAATCCAAGAGTAGTATTTTTTCCCACCAAGACACTAATATTGATCTTCATGGTTTAATATATAACTTATCTCATATATTTAGAGATCCTCCATATTGATGATTAAATTAAAACTAGTCTATTGTATTTATTTAGAAGAAAAAAAGGAATTTGCATTAAATATTCTAAAAACACAACCAACTATTTGATCTGTAAGGCAAAGTGGACCATTGAGTACGTGCACAGTTTTTAAAAAGTTCCATCCTTTGAAATCTTAGTTGAAAATGTCAAAGTCGAGCTGCAATGAGCCTCATCTGAACATGAGAAACCCCCCTACCTCACTAATAAAACTTTCAGATTTTTTGATTGAATGCCATTTGAAATTACCCTCATCATGTTAACGTGCAATAGGTAGCATGCAGTAGGGTTGCCTCTCGACATGACCCTATTAGAGATTGCCACTTGTGAGGAAATCTATTCAAAAGCAGAGGCTGTATTAAGCTGGATACCAGGTCAAATCACACTATTTGGGGAAAAAAATGGAGAGGTACTTCAGCCTAATGATTTGTGAAAAGTTAAGTAACAACAAATTCCATGAATATGAAATTGTGGAAAGAATGCTCTCATCACTGCTTTTATCCCTCAGCTCTCTATGCCGAAGGAAGCCGTGAGGAATTAGAAATAGCACCTACTGGTGCGTCTGCCTCCCTCTGAAATGATGCTTTTTAAGATTGTAATTTTAGAGCATTTAAGACGGGAAGGAGAATTTTCAGTTTGGGGTTCACAAAGTTTTTTTTTTAGTCAGTAAAAAGGGACAGTAGGAAGTGCAATATGAGTATTCTGACATTTCCTACCTATTTTTGCTTCCAAGAACTTTTATGTATTCATGTGGCTGACTGTGGAGGACTTTGACAGGTTTAGTTGGAAGCTGTGGACACCTCAGGAAGAAGCAAACTTGGCTTCTGCATTAATAAGTGATGGAAATAGATCTGAGATCCTCTGCTAATTTATATTTGGTTTTCCGGGAATGTTAATTTTTATAAACTTTTGGCTGGAATATAATAGGCATTAATATAACAGTAAAATATACAATGCAATGTAAAGCATTTTAAAATATAAACAGAAAAGTATGCATGTCATAAATATACAACCCACTGAATTCTCACAAATGGAGCACACTGTGTAAAGCCATAAGATCAAGAAACGACCCAGAAGCCTCTCTCGTGCCCCTCTCTAGACTCTACTCCCTGCCAAGGGAAATCACTCTTCTGTCTTTTAGATTCATTTTGCCTTTTGTGTACTTTCTAAAAATGGAATCCTACACTCAGCATTATAAGATTCACCCATAGTTACCTATTTCATTTTAAGTTATTCATCTGTATTGTTGTATATTTTTCCACTATGTGATTACACAATTTATCCAGTCTTGATGGCTATTGCGGCTGTTTTTGGCTCCTACAAGCAGTGCTGTTTTGAAAATTCTTGTATGAATCTTTTGAAGGAACATATATAGATGATTCTGTTGGGTATACACCTATGAGTGGACCTGTTGGGTCATAGGATATGGATAAACTCATCTTGAGTAAATACTGCCAAACAGATCTCCAGAGTGGCTGTGCTGTGCCCTCCTGCCAGCAGTGAATGAGGTTTCCAGTTGCTTCCCAGCCTCACCACAGTTGGTATGGGTGTGACGCTGCTAGGAATTTTTGAGGTTCTTGAGGACATTGCTGTTTTCTTCTTTATCTCAGAGTTCAGAGCATTGGGCACAATGATGGCTCTTGGTCAGGTTCCCATGTTACTTTCAGCCCTAATAATAGATGGATTTGTGAATAGAGGTATAATAGAAGCAAAACTGAAGTCTGTGTTGAGTCAGGAAGTCAGACCCTGGGGCGAGGAACATGATGACTTCCTGTTAGGCTCCCTTAAATTGGCCCTTATTGAGGATACATCAGTACTAGAGGACCATTTATTAGGACATGTCAGGTGAAAATTGCTTCAGCCCATGAAAAGTCCCTCTCATTGACAATATGTGTATGGATTTTCATATTGTTGATTTAATAGCACAGTACCAACCCGGATGTGCAAAAGGCAGTTTTTTTTTTCTATATTTGCTCTCAAGTCAACATATACATATACAGTTGTTGGAAAACTATCTGTTGCCTTCAAGGAGACTCAGATAGCTTTGGTTTAAAACCCTGTCTCTTTTATGTAAATATTGAGTTAAATTGAAATGTTGCCCCTCTGCTTCTTTACTTCCCTTCTTCCAAGACATGATCAGTTTTCTCAGGGGGCATTGAAGGAATAGTGTCTGGTTGCTTCTTGGGCTGCCTTGACCCCAATAGCTTTCAAGACAGGTGGCTTGATGTGCCTGGGCTCTGACCATAGTTCCTGCCATAGCCCCTGGTTATGAGGCCCACAAGCTCTGCATCTTGACTTCAAACTCAGGATGTTTCCATATAGTTTATGGTCCTCAGAGCCCCTTATCAGACCTTTGGAAGTTTGAGGATTCTCAGCTGCTATCATGCTTTCTGGGGTATAAGGGACTTTGTGGAGCTAGCTGCTCTTCAAACTAATCTGCTGGAGCCCTTCCCTCCATCATTACCAAATCTCTCCCTGCGCATGAATTAGATTGCCCCAGCTCCATGCACATCTCAGGGATTTTCTCAGAGGCACGAAGTTATCCTGGCGTGAGCCTGGGAAGCACAGCACTAACTCCACTGCTCTGGGATCCTCCCAACCCAGTAATCTGCTTGATGTCTCCCTTATTCTGCCATCCTTTGTTTATGTGTCTAAGAAGAGTTTTGGGTATGGTGTTTGTGGGGCTCTCTTAAGACAAACATCAGTCCCTTCATCCCAGTCTCTCCATCAGAGCCTTTCCTTTTGCTTGCCGGTTGAAAATTTATTTCCTTTTGGGGTGGGGAAGGTAACTTGCTTCACTCAAGGTGCATTTTTCTCTGCGCTACAGTTTTTAACATAACTCTCTGTTCAGTCTTCTAATCTTGGTTATTGATATTAAGTATTATCTTTGGAAATTCTGAGAAGTCATGACTCCCCTCTTTCTCTCAGTAAAGCCCAACTCTTGCCCATCTAAAGCATGTACCCTTCAAACTTTATCTGCTGTGGCTTTAAGAACTATATTTGTCATTTAACTCACTCTTGACCTGGCATGGTGTCTGCCTTCCCTCAGAGTGCAGTGCCTCTATAAAGCTATTTATGTATATTTATATAGTGCTGCTTGAACAGCAGAGAGAAAGATAGTAGTGAGGGCCATGGGAACACACAGCTCTATATCAATTCACAGCCTCCACTAATTTGTAGAGCGGCCTTCCATGAGGATATAGGAGGCGAAACTCCAGGAAACTAAAGGACTAAAGGAAACAGAAAGACTTTTAGCTTCACCATGTAACATTTATCAATTTTTATTTTTCTTAAGAATATGAAAGTCACAAGCTGTGTATTAAGTAAGTCCACAAAGATGTGTGGGCCTCTTTCTAAGAAGACAAATTACACATCATGAAACAAGAGAAACAAGCATGCCATGTTTATAAAATTTCTGTAGAAATTCCATTTTACAAAGAATTTTTTTTTTTGCCAGAGCCCCAAATGAGGTAATAATATTGTGGCAGGATGTGATAGTTCATGCCCCAGGGGAGATAATAATGAGCTTTAGAATGTTTTCTCCACTTTGAACAGCAAAACCCTGTTATGTCTAGTAAGCTTGTCTTAAAAATAGTCCCTTCTTTGTTCACATCCAAGGTCCAGTAAATTAACTCAACCTGGGTTTACAGATTTGCTTGGAAGCTAGAAGATATTCTCTTTTGTCAAGGAGCTGTACTGAAGGGCTAAGAAAAACCAGTTTGGTTGGTCACTTTCTCTTGATGTCTTGATATTTCCAAAACTGCATGTTCGTTTAGTCTTGCATTCTTCATTCATTCTCTGTATTTTAAACACATTAACTGAGCACAAGAGAATATAGAGATGAATAGACCATGACCCCTGATGTCAAGGAGCTCATTATCCCATGGTGTAGACAGTCCTATAGAAACAAAGTACAGTGAAGTGTCATTGGTGTTGGGATAAATTAAGTACAATGAAGCAAAAACATGAGTGGTTTTCCATATTGGGGAAGGTCCAAAATTTTTCTTAAAAATTGTCATGAGTTGGGCTTAGAAATAGAAGTAGATCTGTAAAAGGTAAATACCATGGAGAGGGTATTCCCTGGAGGAAGTAAAATGGAGGACGAACTGTGAAGTCATGAAAACACATAACATCTCCAAAGATCCATGAGTATGATTAGAGTGTAGTGTACAAGAGCTGATACCTTTAGAAGAGTGGTTCACAAGTCCAGACGGTGGAGGTTTTGGTGTGCCAAACTGAAGGGATATTTTAACATGTAAGCTGGTCATGGGTGTGGACAGAGGATGTGATTGCATTCATGCCTCTGTTGCAATCTCCAAACTGAGTGGCTTAAATGGCAGAAATTTATTTCTCATAGTTCTGGAGGCTGGAGGTCCAAGATCAAGGCATTGGGTGGTTTGGTTTCTTCTGAGATCTCTCTCCTTGATGACCAGCATCTTGCAGATGACTGCCTACTGTTTGTGTCTTCACATGGCCTTTCCTCTGTAGGTGCACCCCTGGTATCTCTTTGTGTGTTCTAATCTCCTTCTTTTATATGGACACCAGTCATGTTGATTAGGGCCATTCATAAAGGCCTCATTTTCACTTAATTACCTATTTAAAGAACATATCTCCAAATGCAGTCATAGTCTAAGGTACTGGGGGTTATGGCTTCAACCATATAATTTTGGGGGAACATAACTTAGTACATAACAGGACACTGTTAATTTTTTTCAACCTTATAAAAACTAAATATAAGGCCTGGATCAAGTTCATGGTAATGGGATGGAAAGATGAAGATGCTTATGAGAAATACATTGGATCTATACAATTCTTAGGTTGCTAGCTTGGGTGAGAAGAAATAAGGGCTGCATTCACTGAGATAACACAATTCAGAAAAGAGGCAAGTTTTTCTGGATTGGGGGACAGATGATTACTTCATTTTTGGCTAGGTTGTGTTTTAGACACTAAGATTTTTGAAATCAGTTGTCTGGTATATAGCTGGCTAGGTAAAGCTGAAACTGTAATACTTCCGATATTACTTACAAGTACATTTAATTTTTTTCTCAATATTTTCATTGAGCCCCTTTTATTATAGTACATGGGCAGCAACAAATTATGCATAGGAAGAAAGGAGTTTCTTGGAGGAGAAAAAGCCCCAAATATTTCCAATGTTTCAAGAAACGTTTGCTTCCACTAATACTCAATTCTTTGGAGAAGCTCTTGAAATTACCTGGCCTCAGTTTCTCATGACATATTTAACACACACACTGAAAATTAAATATATATCTTTCACTTTTTGCAAGAAATAGTGTTACTTTGTTAGTAAAAAAAAAAGATTCATTGGAATGAATGAAGCTAACACACAATGATGGGGAGTTTCAGTATCAGAGAAGTTTCAAAAATTTGACAAGCAAAACCTTTTGAAATAGCACACATTACCTAAAGGCCTGACTGCTTGTTACAGATGGATGCCTTCCCAAATGTGACTTTGGTAAACAAAGCTGCATTTGAACTACAAGAGAGAACAAGGGTCAAAGAAACAATATTATTTCCAAGGGAGAAACGTGCGACGGGCAAGTAGTCTCAATTTTGTTTAAGGGCAAACATGACATTATTTTATGATGAGTAATAATTGTAGATAAGTGTTTAAACTATTTCAGAATGGTCACAATATCATTTTTATATAAGTATTCCAATGTCTTGTTATATTCCTCCTAGCTAGTTTATATTCCCTCAGGATAGATTAGTGGTTACTAACCAGGGCAATTTTGCGCTATGCCCCCCTCTTCCCACCCCGGGGGGACATTTGCAATGTCTGGAGATGTTTTTACTGTTTGTCACGATGCAGGGGGAGGTGGGAGGTTTGGGGGTGGTTGTTCCTGGCACCTAGTGGGTAGAGGCCACGGATGCTGCTCAATATCCCGCAATGCACTGGCAGCACCCCATAACAAAGAACTATCCAACTGAAATATCAGTAGTGCAGAGGTTGAGAAATCCTGGGATCATAACGAAACAAGTGCCATTTGCCTTAAAAGTAAAGAACCAATCTTCTGAGTTGATAATCAAGTTTGGATCAAATTCCTCCCTGAGCAGTTACTTGGTCCAGTGAGAGTGGTGGTGGTGTGTATGTGTATATGAGTATGTGTCTTTGTTTGCTTGTTTGTACCTGGAGTTATTGTTGTTTTGAATTAATTGCATTTCATACCTTACACATCTGGGTTTAGATGGAATTAAGCTATATCAGCACTTCATTTTTTTAATTGTATTTTTGTACATACATATGTTTAAATAATCAGAGATTTTTTAAAAATATTTTATTTAGGAATTGGGGGAGTGGAACAGCATTGGGGAATCGGGAAAGGGGGACAGACAAGTTGCTGTCCTTTTGTTCTTCAGTCTAGTTGTGGAGGACGTCGCTTCACTGGCCCATGTTGGTATCATCATTGTGCTCTTCCCAGGTGAGGCAGTCGCTCGCTGGCCATTGGATGGCCGCTCACAGTGGCTCAGGGCAGCTTACAAAAGCTCACGCCTGCTGCTGGCCAGCCCCACTGCAGCCTATACTGTCGCTGGGGACTCATGGCAGCCCAGCTCCAGGTGAAGCTTCTTAGCTGTAGAGGGTGCAGTGTCTCAGACCCTCATGTGGGATCCAAACTGGGGCCCTGCTGCTTAGAGCTGGCATCCCAAACCAACTCCTAACCAACACACCACTTGGCTGGCTCAACAATCAGAGATTTTAATAAACCCTAAAAACTCCTATGGTTCTCAGAATGGAAATTCAGAGCCCCACTGAACATCCATATAAATTACTGAGTCTTGAATAACTACGTAGTCCTAGTGTCTATAAGCTCAGTGTCTTTCTCTTTTTAAATAGGACACATTAATGGGGTATATTTATAAATTGCATTATTATTTACAAATTAATTTCATATATATTTTCCCATTGGATGCTTATAGACCCAGTGTCAACTCATTGTTATTATCATAACCATTTTAAAAATGAAAAGATGGAAAAATAGACAAGAAAAACTTTCCCAGCTATTCAGTGCATATTGACTTTAAAATAAAATGAAAGATTCATTTGTTCATTTGAATTCAACAGATATTTATTACGCTCATGTAATATGCCAGGTATTATGACAAAGCACTATGTTAAGTTCTGAAATTAGAGCCAGAGTCTGTTTTGAATCCCATGAAAAAAGTTTTAGCTTCTTAGGATTAGAATTTGGGTTCTTTGAGAAATTCCAGAACCCCCAAAATATTTTTATTTAATATATTAATAGCATAATATTATTCACTCTTGTCGAGTGTAAGGGGTGGAAATAACCATGGGGCAAAACAGACAATTTATTAATTAATATCTTTAAGGTATCAGAAAGTGGCAAAATTCTATATTCATATGTAATATTTCCATACCTAATTATCTTTTTTCCTGACTCTACTTACTGGGGGTTATGGATCAGCAAAAGAAACAGTTATATTTATAATTATATACATTTAAGGAATTATAACATCAGAGCTGACAAAGATCTTTGAGATACCTTATTTCATACTCCTTAGGGTCAAGTGGTTAAGCTACTCCTTAAGTAAGAGCCAATTACTAAGAGTGAGCATAAAATGAAACTTCATTATGTCCTGTCTCCCAGATAGGTTGACTTTTCTACTAAATTTCCCATGTGCCTTCCTCACAGAGCTCCATGTTTAATGACAAATAGGGTAACCAATCAGTTTGTTTGGGACTTTCTCAGTTTTAGCACTGTTAGTCTGCATTGTGGGGAACCCCTCAACCTCAGCAAACTGAGACAGCTGGTCACCCTAAATTGACAAGATGCTTAGAAGTGTTTGTTATATGGATAAGTATAGCTGATAATAATATGGTTATGTCATTCACTAGTTTTCTTGCTCCATGTTGACCAGAAATGAGCTTTTGATTCCATGTTTTCAGAATGAGGTCAGTGATGAAATTTGAGCCTCTGTCTAAAGGTCTGCTTAAAATTAATCCTTCCTATCTCCATTATTGCTGGTTATCTTTATCTGTCTTTCCCAGGAAATTTCCTAATTAATGATTTTCTCTTGTGAGGATGCTTCTTTTTATTCATTGGGGTCCTTCCTTTGGGTATCACCTTATAGCATTTCTTCAGCTTGTTCAAATATTTTCTGAATGACCATTGGTCACCAGGAATGGAAATCTGCCTACAGTCAGAGTTTTATAAGATATGAGAAAATAACACAAGGGGTCATGGACATGTTGAGTAGGAAGAGGAGATATTACAGTATCTCCCATGTATATGAGATATGTTTTCAGTAATAGACAAAGGTTATTTATTTAACATGTCCCAATAACACTAGAAACAAGATTCCAGTCTATTCTTAAGCTTAAGTCTTTGAGAAAATTGAACCTATTTGTGAAGAGAACTAGAATTAACCCCCAAAGAGTGTGAAGTTCTACTTTGAGTCTTTAAGTGCCTAGAAAAGTCATGTTTTCATTAAAATATGAAAACTTTTCATTTTCTTGATTTATGGCACTAATATTAAAAATACTTACCTGAGAATCCTAAGAATTTTTACCTGACAATAAGATATCATTTTACATACAAAAGAATGCCTATAGTTAAAAAGTCAGAAAATAACAATCATTGGTGGGGATGTAGAGAAATTTGAACTCTTATAGATTGCTGTTAGGAATGTAAAATGGTGCAGCCATTTTGGAAAATAGTTTGGCAGTTTCTTAAAATTAGCATAGATATTTTATATCTCCCAGCAGTTCTGCTCCTGGGTATCTACCCAAGAGAGATAAAAATGCTTGTCTACACATAGACGTGCACATGGATGTTCATAGCAGCATTGTTTATAAGAGCTAAAATGCGGGAACAACCCAAATGCCCATTGGCTAATGAGTGGATAAACAATGTGTTATAGCCAAGCATTGTAATACTATTTGCAATAAAAAAAAAGAAATACTGATACATGCTATAATATCGTTGAAACTGGAAAACATTATTCTAAATGAGAGAAGCCAGACACAAGAGATCATGTATTGTATGATCTCATTTATAGGAACTTTGCACAAAAGGCAAATCTAGAGTGACAAAAAGTAGATTAATTTTTGCCTGAGGCTGGCCGTATAAACAGGGAGGTCTGCAAGTGGACACAAAGTCTTTTTTGGGGGGTGATAAAAATTTCTAAAATTAGGTTGCAGTGATAGTTGCACAGCTCTGTTACTTTATTAAAAATTATTAAATTGTGTACTTAAAACAGGTGAATTTTATGGTGTGGAACAAAACAATATACCTCAACATAGTTATTTTTAAAAATGAAAGTGTGTTCATCTCAAATTACATTCCCTGAAACAATATAGAGACAAAAAGGACAACACAGCTTAAAAGATCAAGAGAATATGATGTACATGCAGGGATGTCAAGGAGTCCTTGTTCTTTTGTCATGGTTGTTATTTGGTGAAAAGAATCAAACCTAAGCTAATTGACAGACATTCTCTGTCAACGCATTTTGGACGACATAAAATCCTTTTTCTCAGTCTAGCTCTCTTGAGTTTTCTCATTCTTTCTCATCACCTGGTAACTATTTGATGGCATTTAGAGAAAGTGTGCAAATGCATTTTCTTTACATAAGTTTGAGCAGAATTTGGGGCCCCTGCACAATAAGAGAACAAAACTGGAGGAAAATCCTCATAATAAGATTCAAGCGTTCGTATTACCAAAAATAATCACATTGCTCATCTTCTCCTCTGTCCACTGAAATCACCTGCAATGAGGGAGAGTGAGGCTG
Organism: Hipposideros armiger; assembly: GCF_001890085.2. Taxonomy (NCBI): domain Eukaryota; kingdom Metazoa; phylum Chordata; class Mammalia; order Chiroptera; family Hipposideridae; genus Hipposideros; species Hipposideros armiger. Next base: position 2,053,884 of record NW_017731474.1, read on the forward strand.
GATTCCATAGTCTGACTCCAGCAGGATGGAATTCAACTGTCCCAGCCCACCTGCCACAGGCCGAGCGTGGGCGTAGGAGGAAAGAGATTTGTTGTAGACAGTTGAAAAGGGCAAGAGAGAGGCTGCTGATTTAAATTTTCTGTGAGTTGTGTTTTTTTTAATTAAAGTTAATTGGGGTGACGATTGTTAGCAAAGTTACATAGATTTCAGGTGTACAATTCTGTAATACCTCATCTATATACACAATGGAATACTATTCTGCCATAAGAAAAGATGAAATAGTGCCATTTGCAACAACATGGATGGATCTTGAGATTATAATGCTAAGCGAAATAAATCAGACAGAAAAAGTAGAGCACCATATGATTTCACTGATAAGTGGTATATAAAATCTGTGAGCTTTCTTAAGGTTCCTGTCAGCTTATCACTTCTCATAGAGGTTCTGAGACCAATCTGGCCCCCATACAGCCTTTCCCTCTCTTCCCCCTGCCACCGTGGCCCCCCTGCCCACATCCTGGCTTGTTTTCCATTGCGATACCTGGAAGTCAGCCCTTTGTACAAGTTAGGGACCAAATCACAGCCAGCAAATGGAATGTGTAGGTTATTTACGGATAGTTGCTGAGCAAATTTAATCACTGGCCTGCTGTAACTCCATCATCATTTCCCTTGACGAGAACATCACAGACTTAAATTTTGCAAAGGAGGGAGAAGTGGCCATAATCCAACTATAACAGTAACAGCCAATTCCGCTGTGATGGGAAGAGGCGCTGTATTAGTGCCAATACATTAACCAACTTTCCAATTGCAGCGGGGAAACTGATTGCCATTATAATTCCCACAGCACTCCTCCATGAAGGTAACAGGACTGCTTGAATGAGCATTCATTTCCAGCTCTGCTGGTGTGTGTGTGTGTGTGTGTGTGTGTGTGTGTGTGTGTGTGTGTGTGAGAGAGA
>NW_017731474.1:2054861-2082841 GCF_001890085.2 Hipposideros armiger
CATGGAGGGCTAGATATTTCTGAATCATTCTTTCACCACTATTTGCATGATGTTGGGCAAGTCAATCAGCTACTATGAAACTTGGACTGTATTTGCAAAATGAGAATAATAACAATACCTACTAGTGCATTCATTAGGGATACAAATTCTTTAACACTCTTCCCATCAAGAAATGAAGCCTGTCCTCTCCCCTTGAATATAAATGAGTGCTGTGACTACTTTGATAGAATTTGTCAGAAGTGACACCCTGGCAATTTCTGGGCACAGGCCTTAAAAGACTGGAAGCTACTTTCTGCTTGCTGGGGGGCCTGAGCTGCCATTTAAGAAGACTGACTATGTTGAAAATACCAAGATAGAGAGGCCATATGTCAGCATTTCAGCTGACTGTCCCAACAGAGCTCTTTCTTCCAGCCATCCCAATGCACCAGCATGGGAATGAACCTCTGTTGGATATACCAAATAAACTTGCCCACCAGCCAGATACCCACGTACCCTCAGCAGATCCCATGGGGAGCAGGAGAATTGCCCTGCTGAACCATGTTCGAATTCCTTGGGCACATATCCGTCAGGTATATTAAGTTAGTTGCTGTGTTAAGCAGCTAAATTTTGGAATAATTTCAACAAATAACCAAAACACCAACTGCAAAGCTGTTGAAAAGATTAAGTGGAATAATAAAATTGTTCATGTTGCTTTTAGTGCTATTTTAATAATGATGATAATAATAAAAAGGAACATACCCTAGGCTTTCCGAATAATAAAAAAATAAATAAAAGTGACCCCTTAAATAACTTAAAGAGCTAAAATCATTCCTGACCTGCAGGTTTCATTTTTAACAACAGATGACATGAGGACTTGCCTGGAATAATTGGACAGTTACACATATCAGGATAAAGTAAGCATTTAGTGATTACCTCCAATATACCAGGGACCATATCCACATTTTCTTGTTTAATCCTCATAACAACCTTGTGAGGGGACTACTATGGGTCCATGTCTTACAATGAACTCAGAGAGATTGTATAACTTTGCCCAGATTTCACAGCTAGGAAGTGATGGAGCAAAAATCTGAACACATGGCTGTCTGCCTCCAAGGCAGAGAAGAGGCATAAATTAAGTTGAGTCTTGAGGGACATGTAAGTGTAGAATGACAGAGGGAGGAAAGCCTGGTGGCATCATAAAGATATCTGCACTGGGGACGGGGAGGGGAGGAGCTTTAGTCTTTCCTGAAGAGCAGGGGAAAATGAGCTCCAATCAGCAGGATATTCTTCTCAGGGCTGAAATTGATCTCCAGGTCCTTACTTCTCATCCACAAGTTGGCCCTGATGAAAAAGGGTGTGACCATGGACCTGGAAAGACCTGCTGTGTGCTAGAAATCAGGGTGAGAATGATTGAAAACTCAAATGTTGCTTTGGGACGCTGTTTTTGCTGAAGTCTGACTTACATCTCTCTTGGCTTTTGGCAAAGCAAATACGATACGAGCAAAGAATAGACTGCTTTTTTCAGTGCCTGAGGGACACAGCCAATATCAAAGTTGGTGAAGGAACAGATTGGACTTGTCAGGGTGTCTTCTGAATTTCTTGCTAAATCATTGTAGTCCATGACCTAAAATAACCCCCACATGGAAACTTCTGGCCCATTCTTGCCTTCAGTCATCTGTGAACAAGGCTTCCTGCAGCCTCTTGCATCTCTGAATTGGGCATATGCAGTGGGAAGTTTGTGGCTGACAAAAACAGAATTCCGGGCTCAGGACTGCACCCTGCCTGCCTCCTGGAACACGGAGCCTGATGCAGCCCTTGACTCCTCAAATTACTCACCTCATTCCTGATGCTCTGACTTCCCACTTTCCCTCAAGAGCCTTGTCATTAAAAATAGTCTCTTGTTGATCTCACCCAATTTTCTTCTCTACCGTCACTGTCAGAAATGTGCAAAACTTAGAAGTACTCATGTTAGCTCCCCTCCAGTCTCCAGCTTTGGACCAGTCACTGCAGAACAGCAATTCAAATGAAAGCACAAACCATCCCAAGTAGTTGTGTCAACAGCAGCAACAACAACAAAGGAAAGGGGGAAAAATGTCTGGATTAAATAAGTACTCAGAGTTAAAGTTACTTTCTTAACTTCCTTTTCTCTCCTTATAGACTATCAAAAGGGCAATTTTGAAGGAGTTGGCTTCTTCAATGTTATTCATCTTATATTTGTTGGAGAAATGAATCCACAACACAAGACATTGTTGTTAGTTTAATATAATAGATATGACAATGTAAAAATTAGATTTGGACATAAAACTAAAAGAATGATCATTCAATAGCTCTTGAAAGCAAGCAGTTAGTTACTTTTTCTGTGGCATAATGAGAAAGCTAATTTGAGGGGTGTGAAGACTTTGGTTAAATATCTGGGCTCTGCTTTCTCTAAATTTTGTTGAAGGTTCCATTCCAGGTCCTATAGTATCTAGTAAAAAATCTGTGACCTATTTCCATGGAGAGGGAAAACCTTACATTTAAGATCCTTTCCCTAATTTGGTAAGGTTATCCAGAGTGTTCATTCCCAGCAGCAAACATCAGCCTATTTGTCTGGTTCTTCCAATTTTGTGACTTTCCTTCACTAATTTATTCCACTATCCCCAGAGTTAGATAATCCTAAAATACAGGTGCCACTAAGTTCACGTCTCACCCAATTTTGGTGTATGAGTGAAATTTCTTTGGCCATATTTTTTTCTTTCTTGCCAGAATGACTTCTTGGTGATAGAAAGGAGATGTGGGGTATTATGAGACATTTTATGGTATTCTAGAATCTTCTGTTTCTTTTCTAACATTTATAGAAATAAATGTGCCACTTTCTGTGGTTTTTGCTAATGAGATTTTATAGTAGTTATGGTTGATGTAGTTAATGTTTGGGGAAAAAGAGTCTGTGATTCATCTTCACCCTGTTATCCTTACATGAAAATATCTGGTCCATATAATTTTAGAAACTCCTTTCCAAATCACCACTTCTCAATATTACCTAATAATTATATGAAGTGCTACCATTTATTACATGTTTATTTAATAAATCCTATCTGTTCTGAGCTTTTCATGTTTGGGTAACTTTAGTCCTTATAGCAATCCTATGAGAGACAGCTGCTGTTATCAGCATACCATTTTTCAGATGAGACACTGAGGAATTATATGGTTAATAACTTTCCCAAGGTCAGACAGCTAATGGAAGGTGTGACCAAGACTTGATCCTAGGCATTCTGGAATCTGACCTGCAACCTTCCGCATTGTGTTATTATCCTTCAGGAACTCAGAAGGGGGAACCAGCTGTGTTCCATCACATGCTGCCATTGCCAAGCACGCATCTTTGTGTCAGTGCCTGGCTTTATCCAAATTTGGCCCTTATAGCACCTATTATTCATCTGAAGTGCTTAGAACTTGTATTAAGAATAGATTTACACATGTGGTAGCAGCATCATTCCAGAGCCTTTCAATATCTTGTGTCATGGTAGAGTGAGCCATACTTCTGAGTGTTAGTAGGCCTGCATTGATAGCAGAGTCATGTCTTTTGTTCTTTAAAAATTATAATACACTACTGTCACCCACCATATGAAAATAGCCATTATTTATTTGGACTTGCAATGCTTTATCTCCCCAGTTGCTTTGGAGAATAAGCATCTCATTATCCTTAGTTCATTGCTTTTCACATTCTCTTTTCCCAGGTGCAACACACATTCCTCATTCTGCTGCATTTTTCCGTATGGACCAGCAATGAGTTTTTCTTTCATGAGTAAATGAAAAAAAGAAAGATACAACTGAGAGCAAAGAGCAGAGATAACTTGTGTCTCATTGCCCTGATAGCCTTCTTAGGACATCATTTCAGAACTCTGGCTAGGGCAGTGGAAAAAATAAATGAAAACATGAGAGTTTGAGTCATCCTTCTAAATAAATAATTGTTCCCATTCCTTCTCCCAACCAATCTGTCAGCAAAAAGTCTCCCTTGACCCAGAAATGAAGAATTATATTAATGATCAGAAAATGCATCACATTCAGAAGGAAAAAAAAATGACATAGTGTGCCAGAGAGAACAAAAGTCATCTGAGAATCTAGGGAGGGTTAAGGAACTGACTGATTTCATATGGCCAGCACCTCATTCCGTGGGCTGATTCACTCTCTATTGGTTTCGGTGCTGGAAAGACACGCTTTCATTCGTAAAAGTATTTCAGAGCCCAGTGTAAAAAAAAGCCAAGATATTGTTCTACAGTGTGAGCCCTGTCTAGATTCTGAAACGGTACTTTAATATTATTTAATAAAGAATGAAATCAGAGAAAAAATATGGGTTGCTCTTCCATTTTTAGCACAAGCAAAAAAAGGAAACGCTGAACCACGTACCCTTAATGGATCTAGATATAGGGAGACTGTTGACTCTGAATAAAAGACCATAACTCCCAAGTGGCCTAATTGTGGGGAACAATGATTCATAAAGCCTGTATTTGGATAGGTACCTCTCCATCCAAGAGACTAGTAGACGGGTTTCTATGTGGTATCACTTTAGTTGTGGAGACAAGAAAGTATGGTTATTAAGTATACAGGCACTGGTGCTCGGCTGTAATTATAGTCAGCTCTGCTACTTACTGTGAGCTTGGATTGCTTAAATTCTTTGAGTTTCTTTGTCATTAAAATAGATCTATAAGTATTCATAGGATTGTTGGAAGGGTTGAATAAGCTAATAGAGTATCTGAAATGGTAAGTGTCTGTTACATAACAAGCGCTCACTGTTGGTGACAATAGTTATTACCATCATCTTGTTGCTGTCCCTTACACAGGAGCTTCCCACTCAGAGATGTTATTCATACAGAACACAAGCAGTTAGGCAGTGGCCCATCATGTTTTTGGGTCACTTTACTCTTTTCCATGTGCTTTCTCCTTCATTTTATGATTATGTTCAGTGCCCAGGTCTTATATCATTGTAACCCCAGCTGTGAATCCTTGTTAATGTCACAAACCTCTCAGAGCCTTAGTTGTCTCATCTGTAAAATTTACCTAATGCCCATTCTGTCTTAACAGATTTAAAACAGGCTCACATCTTATGTTGCCCATGAGTCTCACCTAATTTTGTTTTTACAGGAAGTAACAGATTAGCAGTCTGTAATGTGAAAGACTACCCACAAAGACTAATCACTCCATTGCCCTTGAGAACCATATCTCAGCCTGAAGGGAGGGAGAGGAGGTACAGGGACAGTCCTATACAAAGGCATTTTCCATGAATTCCATGGAACAGATGAGGTATGCAGTGCACACCTGCCTCTTAGGATTAATTCTCAGGTTACAGTGAAGCTCAGAAAATTGCTATTTCTTGACCTAAAAGGAGGTTAAAACACTTTCAGTGGAAATCGATTCACTTTAAGGTATTTAGCACTGCTCATATTTTGTAAAAGTCTCTATGACAGGGCTGGTTTCAATTGACACTTTCTGTCGCAGTTGTAGGAAGCCCATCACACAGAGAGCGGAATCTGAATGAGTGTTTAACAAGATGGGCTATTTCCTTTGTTTCACTTCTAAGATAAAAAGGGAACATGCCCCAGACCCCTAGACAGGCTAGGAATATTGGGACTCATACATTTCTGCTACTTAAGAAGTGGCAAAGTGATTGCTGGAGAAATACAATTAATTTTTCCTGATGCTTTTATTTTTCCTTGGCTCGGGAAATTTATGTTACACATGGTCAAATTGCATTATGTACAATGAAGGAAATGAGGTGTGAGGGAATCATTCAATAAAACATGATAAATCACAAAAGATCATTTAGAGAAAAATGCTGTTAGCGAGAGTTTGAGAAGTACGAAGATCTATTTTCCTAGGTTTTTAGGAAATGCTATCACATGAAATTGCACCATTTATACAATTGTTCCTTTCTTCCTTGAAAAGATAGTGATAAATTTCAAATGGAATTAAATAAGAAATAATGCAGGCTGTCAGCCATGATCTGAGACTAGTTGGGGAAAATTGCTTTCTGAGGGGACAAAATATAATCAGTCATGACCAGCAAACTAGAAAACAAAATGCAAGTTCTGAGAATGATTTCAATGACTAATATGTGACCAGCGGGGAAGAAAGAATGGCAAGAGAAGATAAACCAAGGGGTAGCGAGGATGTAGAGAAATAAGGACCTTCATGAACTTCTGTGGAAGAGAAAATGGTACAGCTGTTTTGAAGAACAATTTAGCAGCATTGAGAGAAACTGAATATGTGCACGTTGTAAGGCCTAACAATTGCATAGTCAAGTGCATACTTGAGAAAATGTCTTGCCCAGGTACACAAAGTAGTGCATATGAAAATGTTAATGGTAACATTATTTGGAGTAGCAAAGGGATAAAAACAAACTAGAAATAAATAAATAGAAAAACAAAGTGTAAAATATTTTTATGAGCGCCTACTACACAGGATTGCGAAGAAATGAGCTAGTTGTACATATATTATTGTGACTATATAAGAGTATTATTAACAGTAAACTGAATGGCTGTATAGCTCAATGTTGTTCGTGCAAATTAATAAAACATATAGAAAGCATTACTAGATATTACATATTGATATACATATACATAAAAAATAAGATTTGTGGAAGATGGATCTGAAGCACAAGCAAGCAAAAGGCTGACTTTGGGAATATATGAAACAAAATACAACATAAAAAGATAAATTTGAACCAATGAGAATATATTAATGATATAATGTTACAAATGAAAAATCTAGTTCTGTGTGCCAGAAGTCAAGTTACATACATATCTATATATAAAGAATATGGGTATAGCTACAAATATATAGGTATATAAAAGGATATATATGTATTTATATATATAATATATAAATATATAAATATATATATAAAGCTCTCTGTGTATATATAGATCTATATATTTACATCTAGATGTATATATTTATTAATGTGTCTATATCGATATAAAATCTTAGTGGTACTGAGTTAGAGTGTGATAGTGTATCCCCAAGGGAAAATCAGAAAAATTGGGATGTTTATTCCTCAAAAAAGGGCAAAGTTTGCAAGGAATGTCAGGAAAACCAATGTCTACCTCATTCAAAACTTGGAACCTTGGAGAAATAAAATTAGTGATAAGATAAAATGGAATGCTCATGGATTGTAAGAATTAACATTGTTTAAATGTCCATACTATTCAAAGCAATCTATGGATTCAGTGCAATCCCTATCAAAATACCAATGGCATTTTTCACAGAACTAGAAAAAATAATCTTAAAATTTATATGGGAACCAAAAAAGACTCCAAATAGCCACAGCAGTCTTGAGAAAGAAAAATTTGAAGGTATCATGCTACCCTATATCCAACTGTACACTATAAAGCTATAGTAATCAAAATGGCATGTTACTGGCATAAAAACAGAAACATAGATCAATGGAACAAAATAGAGAGCCCAGAAATAAACCCACGCTTATATGATCATTTAATCTATGACAAAGGAAGCAAGAAGATACAGTGGGGTAAAGACAGTCTATCCAATAAATGGTGTTAGGAAAACTGGACAGATACTGTCGGGGTCCTGCCTCAGCGTTCCAGTGAACAGTACCTGAAGTGGGGGGCGAGGTTTAAGGAAAAAAAGAGACAAAGAGGGTCCGGGAGGACTAGAAGCATTCTTAGCAACCAGCCACGAGTTTATTTTTCCTCCCCATTATATACCTCCAGAGTACATGCAACACAGAAGGGATGAATATGCATAACCTCATTAAAAGTACATCATTAGTTACCAACTAGAAACCTGAAGGTCAGTGGAAAATTTAGAGGGTAAGTTTCCCAGGAAACTGTCTTCCACAAACCCAGACAGCCCTCTGTCTTATTGTGTCTTCTAAGGAACTGGCCTTCTCACCACATACCTCAAGGTTAAGTAAGCATCCTCCAGGTGCAGAAAGGAGCAAGAAGCAAAACAAGTTATACTACAGTAAAGCCAGCCTGCATGGCTCCCAACAAGATACATTCCAAAAAATGAAACTGGACCACCTCCTTACACCATATACAAGAATAAGCTCAAAATAGATTAAAGACTTAAATGTAAGACCCGAAACCATAAAACTCCTAGAAGGAAACATAGGCAGTAAACTCTCAGACATTGCTCTTCGTAATATATGTATTTTTTCTGATCTATCTCCTTGAGCAAAGGAAACAAAAGAAAAAATAAACAAATGGGACTACATCAAACTGAAAAGTTTTTGCACAGCAAAGGAAATCACCAACAAAAGGAAAAGACAGGCTACTGAATGGGAGAAGATATTTGCCAATGATACATCTTATAAGAGGTTAATATCCAAAATTTATAAAGAACACATACAACTCAACAAGCCCCCCCCCAAAAAAAAACCACCCAAAACAATGCAATTAAAAAATGGGCAGAGGACCTGAATATACATTTCTCCAAAGAGGAAGGACATACAGATGGCCAATAGAAACATGAAAAGATGCTCAACATCACTAATCATCAGGGAAATGTAATCAAAACCACAATGAGATATTACCTCACACCTGTGAGAATGGATATTATCAATAAATCAACAAACAAGTCATGGCAGGGATGTGGAGAAAAGGGAACCTTCATGCACTATTGGTAGGATTGCAAATTGGTGCAGCTACTACAGAAAATAGTCTGAAGATTCCTCAAAAAATTAAAACTAAAACCACCTTATGACTCAGTAATTCCACTTCTGGGTATTTAGCTGAAGAAATTCAAAACACTAATTCTAAAAGATACATGCACCCCTATGTTCATTGCAGCATTATTTACAATAGTCCAGATAGGAAAGCAACCCAAGTGCCCGTCAATAGTTGATTGGATAAAGATGTGGTACATGTATACAGTGGAATATTACTCATATATATACATATATATGTATATATGTATATATGTATATATATGTATGTGTGTGCATATACATATAATATATATATATAATATATAATATATATATATATATATATATATATATTAAATATATATATATATATTAAATCTTACCATTTAAGACAACATTGATGGGCCTAGAGGATATTATGGTAAGTGAAATAAGCAAGACTGAGAAAGACAAATACCATATGATCTTACTTATATGTGGAATCTAAAGAACAAAATAAACAAAACAGAAACAGCGTCATAGATACAGAGAATAAATGGATGTTTGCCAGATGGGAGGGGCTTTGAGGAGCTGGGTGAAAAAGGTGAAGGGATTAAGAAATACAAATTGGTAGTTACAAAATAGTCATGGTAATATAAAGTCCAGCATAGAGAATATTATCAATAATATGGTAATAATTATGTATAGTGCCAGGTGGACTACTAGGCTAATCAGGGGAAATCACCACATAAATTATATAAATGTCTTTCCTTTATGCTGCACACCTGAAACTAATATAAAATATTGAATGTCAACTGTAACTGAAAAAAATTAGTAAAAAAGATAAAATGGAATGTTTTCAGAGAAACTATATTTTTGGGAAAATGTTTTCCCAAGAGACTTATAAAAATATGAAAGCATTTGATTAAACAAAGAAAGGAGTCAGGCTGCTGCTGCTGACTCTACCATTTGAGTCTCCTGAGCAGTTAAAGAAATAAGAGTATTTGGCTTGAAAAAGACAAGGCTTAAGAGAGACAGGACACCATTTATGTTAATGAAAGAGTTGAGTTCTTTTTTTGTTTCGTTAAACTGGAACAGTTAGTAGATAACAAAGGGGTTAGATAATAGTATGATAAATTTTTCTATCTGTTTTTTTTTGTAACACAGTGGATTGGGGGCTGTGGACTGTAATCTCTCTGTTGCTTAACACCCACCATGTTGTTGAAAGTCTTAATCTGAGACAGAGAGTGGACAGAATGGACCAACCAAATCTCCCATCTTTCAGTAGTCTATGGTACTATGCAAGTTAAACTGTGCCCATTTTACGAACTGCTGAACTTGATGTGACTTTCTCAGTGGTAATGAATTTTTTATATTGAGAAATAATTTTTTAATTGATAAAAGTTTAAGCCTCAACAGTTTTATTCATTGAGTATCTTGGTATAATGACTTTTCCTTCCCTGTGGTGCTTGGTGAAATAGCTTTACAGTAGTTAGCTAAATAACTCAGATAATTAGAAACAAAAAGCTATCCTTCTGATATCAACAAATCCTGCCCCTATGATCACCCACACTGGAAAAACAGATGACATCCTCTTCTAACCCTGAATCCTTAATGTAAAACTGTCTTCCTATTACCAATTCATAGTTGAGATTTTGCTAACTGCTTCAAGAAAACACCCCAACTAGAATGCAAATGTCATTTTCTCCCAGAGTTGTAGAGCTATTGTACTGACCTCTAAGTGGTAAGGAAGTGGGAAATAAATCTTTATGTTTCAGGAGAATTACACATGTGCTTTGACATCCTAGGGAAGCACCTAAAAGCTTGTAGTTAGGCTAAGAGACAATTCCCAAATGGTGAACAGGAGCTGACATTATAAGAGAGAAAGAGAGAGCGGATTTGAGAGTATTAATTTTAGAGGAATGATAGTTCTGAATGAAACACAAGATGAAAAATCTAGTGTTATAATTGCTGACTCAAAAATGAGCCATCGTTTTTTAAATGCCTGTACATTGCACCTTTATATATCTTTAAAAAGTGCATGTACTTGCTTTGTGTCATGGGGACAGGTATTAGCATTATCTAGACATTTCTTAATTGCCTTAGCTCTAGCTCTGCCATTAGCCTATATCCTTGTTCTGGCACTAGGACGACTATACAATGTAACAATCTTCCAGTTTTGATCAGGTCTTTCAAAGGAGATGGCCTAAAACACAGAGGTCATTGTAATAAAGAACCGGGGTGCTATCAGTGGAGGCACAAGTTCCTGACTATGACTTCCTGTGGAACCCTGATCAGAGCCTGCATATAGGTGTGCCATGGGGCTGAGTGAACTGTTTAGCAAGACATGTGTTATCTGTGTAGAACACAGAGTTGGCTGGATACAAACATGAAACACATATGATTTCTCCATATGGGATCTATACATATATTTGTGCACTCATATGATTCATACACATAAAAGTGGTCTAGCAAATGAGCTCCTCTAATGTAGGATAATTTAATCAAGGTTAGTAATGAGGTAAATGCTCTTGGTATAGGACACTTGTTTCCTGTTCCTGATGCCAACTTCCATAGGAAATGAGCTAAGTCTGTATAATCCTCTTGACCTTCCTCCAGCTTTTACAGCTTTGCCCCAGCAAATGTATAATAATTTCCCAAACTAGTAAAATTGGGAAGAAAATGTCAAACATGCTAAGTCCAGCTCCCCTTTCTGTCTCTTATGATCAGGCGTGGTCACAGGGGTCATGAATCCTTCTTGATTTCTCAGTGCTGTAAGTTGGCCCCATTGTGGATAGTCGTCTTAGTTTTCAACAGGGTGGGAAAGTCTATTTAATTCACAAATTCAAATATTGTATTAGGAAGCCCATATGGTCTCATTCTAAACTATATCTCCCACATAGTCATTAGCACAATTAAGTTCATGAACTTCTTGCAACGTTGTTGCTAGTCTTTGTTTGATATCAGAGGGATTATTCATTATGAATTTGTACCACCTGCACAAACAGTTAACCAAGTTTACTATTTGAAAATGCTGAAAAAGCTGAGTGGAAAAGTTAGACGACCTGAACTTTTTGCCAACAATTTATGGCTCCTGCTTGATGACAATGCACCAGCTCACGTGGCACTGTTTGTGAGGGAATTTTTAGCCAGTAAGCAAATAACTGTATTGGAACACCCTCCCTACTCATCTGATCTGGCCCCCAATGACTTCTTTCTTTACCTGAAGATAAAGGAAATATTAAAAGGAAGACATTTTGATGACATTCAGGACATCAAGGGTAATACAATGACAGCTCTGATGGCCATTCCAGAAAAAGTTCCAAAATTGCTTTGAAGGGTGGACTAGGCACTGGTGTGAGTGCGCATAGCTTCCCAAGGGTAGTGCTTTGAAGGTAAATGTTGTGATATTCAACAATGAGGTATGTAGCACTTTTTCTAGAATGAGTTTGTGAACTTAGTTTTCCCATCTCATATAATAATTTGACCTTCCATTAGCCTTAACTTTTTGTCTTATTTCTCAATTTACTCAGAACCTAGGTGAGGGTGAGATGTAGCACCGTGCAGGCATTACAAAGCCCCATGTTTCAACATATTGGACTACAGTGGCTGTGCAAGCTCATCCTGAGTTGCATGTTAGAAACAGCCACTCTCCGTTTTCTCAGGGAGAGGAGCTGGCACCTGAGTTCAGTGTCTGATAGGACAGAAAGCTTTTTACCCCCAGCCACATGGGTGCAACTTTCTTTGGACCCCAAATTTTCTGTGTGCTGATTAGTTGTTCTTATCAGCAATTCCTCTGAACAGCTAACATGTAAGCCAAAACTGTCTCACACCCAAATACTCTGCTGTCCTACCACTAACCTGTGCATATTCTTATACTTGTAAGAAGGTAGAGGAATAGAGTTTACCTCAGTTAGGACACAGATCTAACAGGGTCTCATCTCTGGAATGACTGTGCCTTATCTTGAAAACCCTTGACTTAAAAGCTTCTTTAATAAAGTCTGTTTATTAACCCATAATTATGGGTTATGAAGTTTTGGACTTCACTTCTACTCAGCTTTCACAAAACCCCAGTAGATACACTTGTTATGTTGAACATAATTTATATATGATAAAATTTATAAATTTTAAATGTAAAATTTGATTAGTTTTGACATATATACACACGCATGTAACCCTTACCACTATTAAGATATGGGCTTCAATCACCCCAAAAAGATTTCTCGTTGTGCTAGTTTGCAACCAATCTCTTATTTTCACTCCTAGTCCCTAGAAACCACTGTTTAGGTAATTTTGTCTTTTCCAAAATGTCATTGGATATCCAGAATTGTAGCATACAGTATGCATCTTTTAATTTGGGTTCATTCACCTCAAATAATGCTTTTGTGGTGCATCCATATTGTTTTCTGTATCCGTATATGCATATTTTCTTTTTATTGATGAACAGTATTCCATTGTAAGCATGTACTATAATATGCTTATCTACAAGTCCACCTGTTGATGGACATTGGCTATTATGAATAATGCTACTATCTATATTCCTGTACAGGTCTTTGTGTTATCATGTATCTTTCATTTCTCTTGGGTAAACACCTAGAGTGGGAATGCTGGGTCATGTGATAATTGTATTTAACTGTATGAGAAGTTTTCAAACTGATTTTTAAGATGGATGCACCATGTTCAATTTCCACCAACACTGCATAAGATTTCCAGTTGTTTGACATTTTCAGAAGCACTTGATAACACCAGCCTTTAAACTTTAGCTGTTTTAGTAATTATATAGTGTTATGGTATTTTTAATGTTATAGTAGTGTTGTCTTATCTTATGGTGGTTTTAATTTGCATGTACCTAATGTCTAAAAAATTTTCACAGTTTTTCATCTATGTGAATATGCCTTCTTTGTTGAGGTGCCTGTTCAAACCTCTGCCCTTTTTTTTTTTTTTTTTCTGGGGAATTGGGGGAAGGGGAACAGACAAGTTGCTGTCTTTTTGTTCTTCAGTCTAGTTGTGGAGGACGTTGCTTCACTGGCCCAAGTTGGTATCCTCATTGCGCTCTTCCCGGGCAAGGCGCATCAGTCGCCGGCTTCTGGACGGTCGCTCACTGCGGCTGCTGGCCGCTCACGCTGGCTGCTGGCTACATATGGTAGCCCATGGCAACCCACTGCCACAGGGTATTCAGCCTACACCGTCGCCGGCAGCTCACAGCAGCCCAGCTCCAGGTTGAGCTGTTGTTCAGCATCTTAGCTGTAGAGGACAGTGTCACTGACCCTCATATGTGGGATCCGAACCGAGGCCCTCTGGCGTCCCAAGTCAGTGCTTAACCATTGCACCACTCGGCCGCCCCCCCCCTTTTTTTTTTTTTAATTGTGTAGGTAGTCTTCTTATTATTGAGGTATTTTAAAATATATATTCTGGGCACAAACTCTGTGTCATATATATATTCGTATGTATAGTTTGGATGAATGTAAATTTATCATTTTTTTATGGTTTATGCTTTTTGTATCCTAGCTAAGAAATCATTGTTACCCAAAATTTCAAAGATTTTTGCATATCTTTTCTTCTAAAGGTTGTATAATTTTGGCTTTCATATTTAGTTCTATGATGTATTTTAAGTTATTTTGGTATACTGTACACAATAAGCATCTTTGTTAGTTTTTTTCTGTTTGTTTCCACATGAATGACTAATTGTTTCAGTATCATTTGTTGAAAAAGTATCCTAAATTATTGGATTACTTTGGCATTTTTGTTGAATATTAATTCACCGTATATGTGTGGCTCTGTTCCTGGACTCTATCCTGTTACGTTGCTACATATATGTACCCAAACCACTTTGTACCCAAACTACTCTTTCGACTACTATGGTTTTAAAATAAGTCTTAAAATCAGATACAGTGAGTGTTCCAACTTTGTTCTTCTTTTTCAAATTATTTTGGTTATTCTGTTTTTTTTTCGTATTTCTACATAAATTTTAGAATCACAGTGTCAATTTCTACAACAAGGCCAGCTGAGACCTTGTTTGGGATTGCACTGAATCTTTATATCAACCTAGGAGACTGATATCTGATCCAGCAACATGGCAGATCACTCCATTTATTTCAGTTTTCTTTAATTTTCCTCAGCAATGTTTTATAGTTTTTAGTGACTGTATCTTGCATGTACTTTTAAAGCTATATCCTGAAGTATTTTATATTTTTGATGTTTTAAATGTTTTTGATTTATGGAAGTGTTTGTCAATTTCAATTTCCAGTTATTTGTTGCTAATAGAAGAAATATAATTGACTTTTTATATTATGAATTTTATATCATTGGTTGCTGGATTTTCTTATATACCTCCAACGAGTGTTGGATTTTGTTTTAGTTTTGGATTTTTGGTTGGATTTCATTTTGTTTAGAAACTTAAATCTTTTTGAACATTGTTGAAAATCTTTCTTAGGATATTCCCAAAGCGACCTTTAGTCTAGAGCTTTTATCCCCACACTAAAGTGATACTCTTCTAGGGATTTTATTATTACTTCATGTATCACAAAGTCTTTCCACCCTAGCTTGTTGAAAAGTGAATTATTCCTAGAGCTCCCTAAGTTCTAGAAATTGTTGTTCCTACCGCTTTCCCATTGTTCTTACCCTGGCATCAGGTTTTTTTCTCCCTCATTTACAGATCAGTAGCCATCTAAAACTTTGCGGGGAGCTTGTTCTGTCTCTGTATAGTTTTCTCCTTTCTGAGGCCCTGCCTCATGTTTTCTAACCACCTCTGTTTCCTCAGTACAATGAGACCACTAGGCTTCTTTGGGTTCCCCCTCTTTGTGCTGTGTTCTGAGACACTCTTCAGGCAGTAAGGTGATACATACAATATTTGGGCTCACCTTATTTGTTGTCATTTTTTCCAGAATTCCTGTCCTGAGCTGCCTATGTCCAATGTCTGAAAAAAGTTATTTAGTGTATTTTGTTGTTTTCTAGTTTTTACTGTGGAAGACAAATTGCTGCAGCTGTTTATCTTTCATGGGCAGAATCGGAAATCAGTACTTGTTTGACCTTTCAAATATCCTAGGGAGAAGACATCTGTGGCTTTTGTGCAGAAAGCAGTTAGAGGAGCCTCATGGTGGCTGATTCTGAAAGGACTGACCCCAACCTCTTCAAAGTTTCAGTTGACTCTCTTTCCTATGTGACAAAGTAACTTATTTCCGATTTGAATACACTCTAAGCTTATTACAAGTCCTTTTTGAGCTGTCATCAAAGAAGAGTAAATCTCAGTATGGCAGGCATTGGCAGCTGTACTCTATAGAAGAGACCAAGGAACGACATGGATTTTTGGATTGCATTCCTTGTGCCTGCTCAAGACACATTTGTCCTAGTTACTAATGAAAAGAGACATATATTTCTATCCCGAAATCTTTATGCAGCTATGATACTAGATAATCAACTCCAGAGATAACTTCACAAAAGACCAGTTGGACAAATTCCAGGACATGTTTTATCTGTTCTATTGCATATGATTATGAATTTAGCAAGTATCCACCCCAAGGGGCTGTACTGATGGGAACAATTTCTGAAATCAAGAAAATGATGCCCTCCTACAAGAAGAAAACATATTGTGACTTATGAACCCCACCAAGTTGAACATGATTTATATCTAATTTGAGTTCCTTCACAGTTTTGTTTGTGAGTATGATGTGGAAAAAACGCAATTAATGCTATTTTACCTCATTAATAACACTACTAAAGTCATGAGTTGGCAGCAGTGTGTGTGTAAAATATGATTGGTTTAAATGTGATTTGACGCAAAGGGCACAGAGAGCCTGGCTTTGCTCATTGGCTCTGTCACTACTCATCTGTGTGATAGTGGACAAGTTTCATTCTCTCTATACCTCAAATTCTTTATCTGCAAAATGACTTAGTCGGACTAGATGAACAGTTTGCAGATGCTCAGGGGATGGGGATAGGAAGTGGTTCAAGTCATAAAAGTTGATAACGGGCACCTTTAGATAGGGCAGCCTGAGATTGTCTATGTCAATGCTGAGGGAACATATTTGGAATGAGGTATTTTCATGACATACGTAGTTTATCATTAGCTCAGAACTTGTGGTCACTATATAGGAAACTTCTGAGTGCTGCTTTATCTACATCCTTTAAGTTTGGGCATGTCATGCTTTTATTTTCTTTCATTTCAGAGTGTTTTCTAATTACTCTTGTGATTTCTTCTTGGCCTGTTGGTGAGTTAGGAGTCCATTATTTAATTTCCATGTATTTGTGAATTGCCCAAATCTTTCTGTTATTGATTTCTTATTTAGTTTCATGTGGTCATACTTTGCATTATATATATATATATAAATATATATATATATATAATATATATAATATATATATAATATATAAATAAATATATTTATTTATTGATTGATTTATTATCCAGACTCACATATGGCCAATCTTTGAGAATGTTCTATGTGTACATGAGAAGATTGTGGATCCTGCTGTTGTTGGGCCTCTATTATATATTATTCATAATATTGCATAATATACTATGTAATAAAAATTTTAACTAACTACAAATTGAACTTTTTATAGAATCACTTGTATTTTAAAGACAATTTTTAGAGCTGTTTGAAGTTTACAACAAAATTAAGAGGAATGTACAGAAATTCCCCATATCCTCTGTATTCAAACATGAATAACTTCCCCCTTGCATAGGTTTCCCATTATCAACATCACTTGCCAGAATGCTACATTTTTTTTTATCAAGGATAAACCTATATTGACACATCATAACCACCCAAAGTCCATAGTTTACCTTACGATTCACTCTCAGTGTTGTACATTCTATGGGTTTGGACAAATGTATAATAACATACCCATCATTATGGCATCTTACAGAGTTTTTTCACTTTCTTAAGAATCCTCTGCACTCTGCCTATTCATCCCACCCCAACCTGACAACCACTGATCTTTTTATACTGTCTCCATATTTTTGCCTTTTTCCAGAATGTCATAGTTAGAATGATACAATAGGCAGCCTTTCTCAGATTGGCTTCTTTCACTTAGTAATATGCATTTAAGATCCCTCCACAATTTTCATATCTTCATAGCTCATTTCTTTATAGTGCTGAATAATATTCTGTTGTCTGGGGGTACCGCAGTTCACCTATTGAAGAACATCTTGGCTGCTTCCAAGTTTTAGCAATTATGAAGAAAGCTGCTATGAACATTCATGTATAGGTTTTTGTGTAGACATAACTTTTCATCTTTTTTGAGTAAATACCATTGAGCATGATTCCTGGGTCATATTGTAAGAGTATATTTAATTTTGTAAGAAACCGCCGAACTATCATCCAAAGTACCTGAACCATTTTGCATTCCCACCAGCAATGTATAAGATTTGCTGTTGCTCCACATGCTCACCAGCATTTGGAGTTGTCAGTGTTCCAGATTTTGCCCATTCTTATGTGTGTATCGAGGTATCTCATGTTAGTTTGCATTGTCTTGTTGACATATAATGTGGAGTGTCTTTTCATATGTTTTTCACAATCTGTATATCTTCTTTGGTGAGGTGTCTGTTAAAGTCTTTTGCCCATTTTTTAATTGGGTTGTTTGTTTTCTTATTGTTGAGTTTTAAGAGTTCTTTGTATATTTTAGATACCAATCTATTATCAGGATTGTTATTGTGCAAATATTTTCTTCCAGTCTGTGGCTGTCTTCTCATTCTCTTGATATTGTCTTTTACAGAATAGAAGTTTTTAATCTGAATGAAATCCAGCTTATCAATTCTTTTTTTCATGGATTGTGTCTTTGGTGTTGTATCAGAAATGGCATCATCATATTCAAGGTCATCTAGGTTTTCTCCTATGTTATCTTTTGGAGTTCTCTGGTTTTATGTTTCAGTCTATGATCAATTTTCAGTTAATGTTTATGAAGGGTGTGATATCTGTGTCTTGATTCATTTTTTCTATAGATAAAGTTGGGAAGAACTGACAATATTGAGTCTTCCTATTCATGAGCATGGAATATCTCTCTATGTATTTAGTTTTTTGTGATTTCACTCATTGGAGTTTTGTAGTTTTCCTCATGTAGATCTTGTACATACTTTGTTAGATTTATACCTAAGTATTTCTTTTGTTGTGTGATAATGTAAATGGTATTGTGTTTTAATTTCAAGTTTTACTTGTTCATTGTTGACATATAGGAAAGCAATTGACTTTTGTATATTAACCTTGTATCCCACAACCTTGTTGTAGTCACTTAATAGTTCCAGGAGGCTTTTGTTGTTGTTGATTTTTTCTTTTTAGGTTTTCTACATAGACAACCATGTTATTTATGAAGAAAGACAGTTTTATTTCTTCCTTCCCATTGTGTATACCTTTGATTTCCTTTTCTTGCCTTTTAAGTAGGAAGAACTTAATATGCTGTTAAAAAGGAGTTGTGGGAGAGCACTTCCTTGCCTTATACCTGGTTTTGGAGGGAAAGTTTTGAGTTTCTCATCAGTAAGTGTGATGTTAGCTGTAGGTTATTTGTAGTATTTATCAGATTCAGAAAGTTACTCTCTATTCCTAATTTACTGAAAATTTTTATCATGTATGGGTTTTGAATTTTTTCAAATGATTTTTCTGCATCTATTGATATGATCATGTGATTTTTACTTTTTTGTTTCTTGATATGATGGATTACATTAATTTAGCTTTGAATGTTAATACAGCCTTACATACTTGGGATAAATCCCACTTGGTCATGGTATACAAATTGAATTTTTTAACCTAAATTTATATCTGTTTTAGAAATCGAGGAAAAATTAGAAATGATTTTGAAAATTTATGTTTTCAAGATTATGTGAATAGAGTTTGTGATTTAAACTGCTCAGGAAACACTGGACAAGACAGTTTCTAAGTCTTCATTTGGGTATATATTTAAGGTCAGTTTTTGGCCCAGCAAAAAGTCATCCTGTTGACAGGAGGAGAAAGAAAGATGAACAATAAACAAAATTGTACTCATTTTTGCCCTCTTAGGAGAAAACAGGGCATAAAACTATTCACATATAAACATTCTTCCAATTCCTACTCTATATAGAATTTGCATTTGACATTTATGGTTATGTGAAATATTTTTATTTTTTAGAGTGTAATGTTGGTTTTTTCAAATGCAAGTTTTGCTGTCAAGGACAAATTACTAATCCTGCCTCCAACTAAATTTAGAATGAACCCTAATGTGTGGGTACTATAGGCAGAAAAGAAACAAATAGACCAGGAGTCAGAAACTCTACTAGTATATTTACTTCTGCTGCTCATAATTTCTGTGATCTCGGCAATTAATTACACTGCTCTGTGACTTAGTTTCCTATTTTGTTGAATTGGGAAAATACCACCTGGTATGTCAGGAAGATTGATGACTTTTTTATCTAAATCCCCTTATACCTCATGTTGGAAGTTTCATGATAGATCTTCAAGGCAAAAGTATTTCCTGATCCCATATTTCACTTCTTTTCCATGTGTTTACAGATTTTCCCCTTAGTTTTCAATTTATAGGAACATCTCTAATTTTCTGTAATCACAGTTTTTTAATGCTAATAATGTAAACATGATATCCTTTAAAACCAATGGAAAATCAAGAGTTATAGCACAAAAAATAAGTAATAATGAAGTAAGGGACAACGATTTAGATGCAAACATTTTCCTCATCATATTGTGTTCTCTGAAATACTGATCCTTTTATAAATGCAGCTAAATTTCAGAAGAGATTGGGAAAAAGAAAAACTTGTCTTTGTTAACTTCCTTTTCATCTGTTTTTCCCCTTTTCTTCTCTTTCCTCCAAAAATATGATACTGCTTCTGGTATATTGTGTCTTAGTCCGTACTTTGCCACCCTGGGACCAGCACTGTGTTTATTGATTTTTTTCATTTACCCATGCGTTAAGACTTTATTGAGCATCATCTACTAGGTGCTAGGCGTATGTTAGGCTCCTAAGATTTTCAAGAACCTGATATTTTCTAGGCAAATCTGGACATAAATACACATATATTATTATATCAATCAATACTCAGCACTAAAGAAAAATGAAGCACAGCAGAGAGGTTAGAAAATAACATCACTGGCAGGGAGTGTCATTTTATAGGAAGGTATCTCTAATAAGGTGACATTAGAGTGGGTGTGTGAAAAAGTAAAGGAGTGAACCATGAAGATATCTGTGGAAAGAACCTTCCAGACAAAGAGTATAGCAAGTGCAAAGCCTGAGTCAGTTAGAAGCTTGACATGTACAAAGACTAACAAAGAGCCTGGTGTGGCTGGAGCAGAGTGAGAGAAGGCGAGAGTGGAAAATGAGGTAGAGAGATAGATAGTAGGTGGCCAAATAATAGAGGCTCTGGAGACCATTGGATGAACTTTGGTTCTTTTACTGACTGGGTTGGGAAGCCATTGGAGGGATTTGAGCAGAGCAGTTCCATATCTGATGTAATTTTAACAGCTCGCTTGGTTGTAGGGTGGAGATTAGATGGTAGGGGCTGTGATACTCAGTAGTGCTGTTCAACAAATGATAGGATTGCACTTCCTGACCCTGCTGTAGGTGGAGCCATGCTGCTAATATTGGCCAATGTATTATGAATGATAGACACTTTCAGGTTGATTCACTTTCAGGTTGGAGAATTTGATTTCTGTTGTGTGAAACTCTGTAATTTTACTTTACCACAGCAACTGACAGGAATCTAAATGGGGACTGCCCTATCATCAAGAGTGAAAAACACATGGATCAGAGCCCCTGGCTGACCTCTGATGGACATAAAACGTGAGTGAGAAAGAAACTTGTTTTATTTACTTACTGTTTTAAGCCACTGAGCATTTAAAGTGGCTAATTGGTAATTCGAAGTGGAATGCTGCCATAACAAAAATATAAAACGCTGTCTTATGGATGGATATGGAAGGCAAGGCTTTTGTCAGAATCTGGATGGTATTCCATGTTTTGCAAGTTATTCGGTAAAATTTTTGATTACAGAGAGGTCAGGTCAGGTAACTAATGAATGTGTGGCACTAGATAAAGACATTGGAAAACTAAACATTAGTAGTGTGTGTTGATTGATGTTGGCTACATTTCATAAAATATTACACAAAGAGGTGACCTCAGAAACGAATACCCTGACTTGTAAGCATGAGTAAAGGGGACCAGAGATTGTTTATAAATTTGGCAGTATGTAGAGTTAAAAGGTTCTCATTCTCAACAACAAATAGTAAAAGATAAAATTTAGAAGTGCTTTGAGAGATAAAATTCAATTAACATTGAGAATTACAGCAATGATTAAGAATATAGCTGCCCGATTTACTGTTAAAACATTGAAATGGATAAATGGATGAACAGCAAGTGATTTCAATTGGACAAGCAACTAGGAAAAACAAAAGACTGAAAGTGCAGCTCTTCCACAGAAGATGATGAGCCCAACATGATCACCGCTCAGTCTAAAGGTAAGGGGTTGAAAAAAAACAAAGAAATACAGAAAAATAAGAAGTCTATTAAGAAAAAACAAACTATGGGTATGATTTTTGGCTCATGAACTCACTACCATCAAATACCATCAAACAGGTAAGAAATCTACTAAGCTTTTAAAACAGTTGTAGGGTTATTACAAAAGAGTCAAAAAGTTTTTAAAAAGTAACAGTTTATAACACAAAAATGTTACAGGAAGCTAAGGTTAATTTATTACTGAAGAAAGAAAATATTTTTTATAAATGTAGTATAGCCTGAGTGTACAGTGTTTATAAAGTTGACAGTAGTGTACAGTCATGTCCTTGGCCTTCACATTTACTCACCACTCACTCACTGTCTCACCCAGAGCAACTTACAGTCCTGCCAGCTCCATTTACGGTAAGTCGCTATACAGTTATATACCATTTTTTTAATCTTTTATGCCATATTTTCACTTTCAATGTTTAGATATGTTTAGATACACAAATACTTACCACTGTGTCACAGCTGCCAAGTATTCACTACAGTAACACCTGTAGTTTGTAACCCAGGAGCAATAGGCTGTACTGTACAGCCTGGGTGTGCAGTAGGCTATACTATCTAGGTTTGTGTAAGTGCATTCTATGATGTTTGCACAATGATGAAATTGCCTAATGATGCATTTCTCAGAACCTATCCATGTTGTTAAGCAATGCACGAATGTACATTAGAATTACCTGGACTCTTGAAAAAAATACTGATGATTGAGCCTCACATGTTTGTGTGAGTGACCCTCTGTCTTATGAACTTCATTCAGGTTCTTGATATTTTTAGCTCTCTGCTCCTACTCATTTTGATATTCCTCCTTGTTATAAATGAAGAAGTCCCACTTCGGTCCTTCTTTGGCCCTGACAAGGAAAAGAGAGTGATTTTGGACAGTTGAGCTGCAAAATGGTGAAAGGTTTTGTCAAGTGCCTCATATCAAATTTTGATAAATTTTGTTTGAGGGAAATAGAGCAAAATTGAAGGAAATGAACCAAGTATGCTTCATTTTAGTTGGATTAAGCTTGAACATTTTTTTTTCTGTCAAACAAATATATGTTGCAAGCAAGCAACTGAATCCCTTTAGTCTTTATTCTATTGTATATATGTTCACATCTGCTTTGGCTAACATCTGCTCACTCTCTTATGAGCTTGAGTATTGACTAAGTAGTAATCAAATGTCAAGGTGGTTCCCCATTCTCTTGTCAATTTTGTGTTATTAACAATTACATATTTTTCCAAGCTTATTTGTTCTGCATCTGGAGACCATGAACTGTTCTTTCCTGCTAGGCTGCTGCTGCCACTTGCCTATGTGATTTGATTCTGTGTGTACAACACTCTCATAGCTCCAGCCCCAATTATATTACTAAAAGTCCCTAGGTTTTTTTGTTTTATTCCGAGTCCTTCAAAGGATAGACTGTCTCATACATATATATTTCATCTCCAATCTTTTATTTACTTTGCCTTTTGGTCACTCCTCAATACAACCAACATTTATTGAGCGCTAGCTGTACACAAGGGGTGTATGCTGAGCATTGGAAACATGCAAAAGTGAGAAAGATGTGATCAAAGATTAGAAGCAGCTTTCAATCTGAGAAGACAGGGTGTGTGTGTACAGTTAACACAAGACGAATTTTTGTTAGATGCTTTGATAGTAATGCAGATTGAATACAAAAAGTTGAAAGTAAGTAGCTTAGTGCTGGCACATTGACATTTGAGGTAGTGTAAATCTCCAGTTGCGAAGTAGAGACACTAATCGAAAGTGAAAGTTTCCCATTTCATTTGCCTATTTACACACTGTATATATTGCTGAATAATTGTATTACCCTAAGGTAAGCTGTAAAGAAAAATGGCCCCAAGGCATCCCTTTTTGCTTGACCTATGTTCCTGTCCTTTTAATGGCTGTATGCCTTCACTCTGAAGTAGATTCTATGGGTACTGAGCACTTGAACAGGGTTATTTGGCTTAACAAATTTCATCCAGTCCAAGCCTCACAATAGTGTACATGGAAGGCATTATTATTCATGGGTAAGCAGGATCCGAAAGTTTAAATGAATTTTGTAGTATCTAGCATAGTTTTGAGCACTACTGTCTTGATTAAATGTCCAATGGCCACAGCATAGGTGCCACATGAATAAATGAACTATCATGAGACCAAAAAGGGGAGGAAGTTATCTTTTCTTTGTCCATCTCACCACTGTGCTCAGTTCTGATGTGTTAACAACTTGGCCCAAAAGTTGGGGGTGGGAGGGGTGGAGGATATCACTCACAAGGAAGACAATGGGAGTGATGCTCCTATGCCAAGGTGTACCCTGACCTGTCCACACCACAGAATAAAGGGAGAAATGGACAGTGACCCAATAAACTCTA
The DNA here is from genome assembly GCF_001890085.2 of Hipposideros armiger. NCBI lineage: Eukaryota > Metazoa > Chordata > Mammalia > Chiroptera > Hipposideridae > Hipposideros > Hipposideros armiger. The sequence continues at coordinate 2,079,286 of NW_017731474.1, forward strand.
GACGAGCTACTAGTATGTATTTTAACTCTACAGAGTATGTTGATATAATTAAGGTGTATTTTGGCAATCTTCAAATCATAAATATTTGAAACACCCACTCATGTTTTTCATACAGAGTGTTATGAATGGGTGCATGTGAATTTATAGTTAGAAGGCATGTGTGTGTGTGTGTGTGTGTGCGTACATGTACATATATATGTGTATGTATGTTTGGACAATTGGCCTCTTAAAACTGAACTATATATTCAAAGGCAAAGAATATGTTTAACTGATTTTATATGATGATATATTTAGTTAAAATTTTCCTCTACCACATATTTATATAAGTTCTGAGGCTGCCTCTGATACTTGAAATGGAATTAAAAGACATCTTATCCCTCTTACTTTTTTTCTGGAAATTTGACTTCCTTTTTTGATTGAGGAAATCTATGTGCTCGCACAGAAGTCTTCGGTTCATTTTCTGCTCTGATATGTCCTGTGTGATGGCTGCTTCATTCTTGAAAAAGTCTGAGCATGTGAGAGGCTAAAGCTGTGCTCCTAGACTGGGCAGAACCTACCATACATCAAAGCCAGAGTAACTGAATGCGATGCGATTCTATTTTTGTAACTTATATTCAGACATGAAATAATAATTACAGGAACCTTTGTTTTTTTGTTCTGCTGTTGTCTCTTGTACAAATAAGTTAAGTTTGTAGAAGACTGATGTTTTGCCTGCAGAATTCAAGCCAGCTGGACTGTCTTTAAATCTGGCTCCCCTTTTATGACATGTTAGAAATTTCTATTTCTCCCCATAGTGCAGATGGTTAGACTTTTATATCCCCCTTGGGCAGGGAAATCAGGTTCTTAATAGTAAAATTTAGATAACTTAGGTGCTCTTATGGTTCCATGACTAATTTGGCATCAGAAAATCATAAATGGTGCCAAGAACCTCAGAATTTGAAGAAAAAAATAAGGAAAAGGTAGACTGGAAGTGTATTTCTGATCTCCTTTGTTTGTATACTGGGATAAACTGATCCCTTGTTAATGGATTGTGGGTCAGTAGGAAAGAATGAGAGCTGGAGGAAATTAAGATAAGATATTGGAATGTCAGGTCTTTGGAAAATTGCTCCCTCTATGTCATTCTTGAGCCAATATGTTCACAGATGTAATAGTAATAGAGAGTGAATGCCATGGGGCCATGTGAAATGTGACTACAGCAACAAGAGCTGTACTGCACTAACTGATGTGATGCTGTAAAACTATGTATTTCCTCTTTAGGGTCTCCCTGACTTAGACTCATTCCTTATTGGTCCTCATTTGTTTTAGATTTGGCTTTTGTAGTGTTCTGCTCCATAGTGTAGAGATGTTCTGATGGGCAGTTTTCTATTCAAAAACTATAATTCCCAGCATTCTGTGTGTTTAGATATGGACATATGAAAAGTTTTTATCAGTGAAATGGTAACAGTGGTGGGTTCTGTTACTTTTGGGCCAAGTGTATCATCACCACGTTCCCTTTCTGCTGATTAGATGCTGACTATCATGAGGTTTTTGTTTCTCAAGATAGAGGAAAACTGAATTCCTGAATTAAACTAAACACCATCAAGTAGAAACGCATACTGGAGGAGGAGAAATAATTCCAAACTTCTATTGTGCTAGCCAGTAAATTTGCAGGTTTATTTCTTACAGCAGCTAGTGCTACCTTAACAAAATACATAAGAAATATTTGAGTTACTATTCTGAGTAGTGGAATTAGGAACTAAATACCAAGGTACAGTGGGTCAGAGTTGAGAATGTGAGAGCACTAAATTTAGAAATGTTTAGCAATGAAAGAAGTGAAAGTGATAGGATCATGAACAGCTAGAGATATTTAGACAATTGACACCACCCTCCAATATTTCCCAACTAAATTTGAAAACAAATTCTTTCATTTGTTTTCAATGATTCTTTCATAGTGTTAATATTAACTTGTTAAAATCTTCTAACTGATTTTGATTCAGACATCTCTTTCATTGACTTGTTTGGAAATCAAACCCAAACATAAGTTTCCATTATATTAGAGAGTACACCTGTTTGAATTTTGGACAAATTATACAATAATTTAAAATTTTAAGTGCATTTAAAGGTATCAGTTTTTTAGTCTTAAAGCTAATTCCTCTTGGAAGAAAATATTTATGTACACTGGTCCACAAGAAAGGCACTCTCTGACAGTTTTAGTATCATGACAACTGGTTTTAAAGCTTCCTTTAAATATACTTTTTAAAAACTAACCAAACATTAAATGTATTGATGGATAATGGGGCTAAAGAATACCAAGAATTCCCCCCCAAGAGGTAAAAAAATCTAAGAAGTGACAACGCTCTACAGAGGATGGGTGGAGAAAGGAAGTCAATAGTGGCAAATTGAAGACATGTCCCATCTCTAAAGAAAACAGAGCCTTGTTTGTAAGGCTTTAGTTTGTTTTAAGAACTCAGTCTGTTTTCCTGAACAAGGGCTCAAGAAACAGTGAGGTGATCTGTTGCTGCAAAAATTATACACTTCCTCCCAAGGGTCTCTCTGATTTGGGATTTTTAAAAATGAATCAAACAACTTTTCATCTTGGCTCTCTGACCATTATTTTCTCATGGCTCTAGATAGACGAAGTGGCAGAAAAATTAAACCAGTATTTATTTGGGGAAGGGAGTGTTTAAAATGCCTTTTCTTATTATGAAAATATGTATATATTTTATGTTGAAAATTTGGAAAATAAAGATAAGCAAAAGAGGAAATAACTTATACCTGAGGTACCAAAACAATGTATACACATTTTAAGAGGTGTTATCTATGCTCAAATAGTAGTTCACCATAATCAGAAGTGTCTGGACGCTGATGGTAACCACTTTGAGCACCTCTTGTAATTGAAAAGTCAAACGTGACTTGTATTCATCTTTTGTTATCAGTACATACTGAGTATTACAATTAATACAGTTTTTTCCTTTCTTAAAATGTGTATACACTTTTTTGGCACCCTCTGTATGTGTAATATTTCCCATGCAAATGTGAGATTTTGGGGGAAAATGATATTCTATATAGATGTATGGTTATACATTTTATTTCTCTCAAATACATGATATACACACTTTTACTTGCTTTTAAATATTTTTTAGTTCCAGTTGTGTTCAATAATTAGTTGATTAGAATTTTCCAATATAAAACTGCTGTTATAAATATTTGTTTTAGTAAAACTTTCTATATGTACAGGATTTGTTCTTTAAAACAAATTTCTTAAAGTGATTTAGTGGTTGGAGAATGATGCTGATTTCATTTCTGATTTATATTCTGACCAAATACCTTCCAAAAATAATGTACTAAATTATTATTTTATTTATGACAGTTAACTTCCCACAACTCTTCAATCTTTAATGTTGTCATTTAAAAACTCCAACTGTATCTTTTAATTTACATTTCTTTGCTTAGTGTGATAGTTTCTGGTGATTCTTCTTATACAAATTATTCATGCCTTTGACATATTTGAGGTAATTATCTTCCTCCCTCCTCCCCTCCCTCCTTCCCTTTTCCTTCTTTCTTTCTTTCTTTCTTT
>NW_017731474.1:2082931-2099485 GCF_001890085.2 Hipposideros armiger
CTTTCTTTCTTTCTTTCTTTCTTTCTTTCTTTCTTTCTTTCTTTCTTTCATTTTTCTCCACCTTTTAAAAATTGTATACTCATTTTAAATGTACAGTTTAAAGCATTACATACACATTTAGTATTACCTCACAACTGAGACATGGAATTTTTCATAACCCCTTAGTAGGAAAAAAAAAATCCCCCGCCCCCCCATATTCATGTCCTAATCCTTGTAATCTGTGCATGTTACCTTATATGCTCCCCCCCCCCACATACAGACACACAACTTTGCACATGTGATTAAATTAAGGATCTTAAAATGGAGAGATTATTTTAGATTACCGGGGTGAGCCCCAAATGCAATCACATATGTCTTTTTAAGAGGGAGTCATAGGGAAATTCAATAGACAGAAGAGTGACGTGTGACAGAAACAGAAGGAAACAGAGTTAGAGAGAGAAATTCTATGTCACTAGCTTTGAAGATGGAAGAAGGGGCCATGGGTCAAAGAATGCTTTAGACACTGAAAAAGGCAAGAAAACAGATTCTCCCTAGAGCCTCTGAGGAAGAGTGTCCTTGCTTAATTTTAACCCTGTAAGAACTGTAAGAGATTACATTTCTAACTTCTGGTCCTTTAGAACTATAAGAGACTACATTTCTGAGTTTTGTTTATTTGTTTTTCTTTAAAGCCATTGAGTTTGTGGTAATCTGTTACAGCAGCCACAGAAAACTAAAACCTTCTTCAGATGTTCCTTTGTACCCTTTGCAGCCAGTCATTGGGTAACTGGGTTATACCTGGGTGTCAGACAACCACTGATCTGTTCTCAGTGTTTATGATTTTGCTTTTTCTATAATTTCATGTAATGGAATTATATAGTATGCAGCATTTTATGCCTGACTCTTTTAAGGGAGTATAACATTTTTGAAGTTTATCTGTGTTGTTGTGTGGGTCAGTAGTTTTTGGTTTTTTTTTTCTAATTGCCAAGTAGTTTTCTATTGTATGAGTATACCATATTTTATTTATCCATTCACTGTTTGATGGGCACGCAGGTTGCTTTCATTTGGGGACTATCATGAATAATGCTGCTACTGACATCCACATAAAACTGTTTGTGGTATATGTTTTCATTTTTTTGGGTAGATTCCAGGTTGTGTGCTAAGTATTTAACTTTTTAAGAAATTGCTAAACTGTTTCCCAAAGTGGTTGTAACATTTTAGCCACCAGGATTTATGAGTTTCCAAATTGATTTAAAGAGAGAGAAGATGAGGGAGGGAGAAAAGACAAATAAGAAGAAGGAAGAAGGAGGAGGAGGAGGAGGAGGAGGAATTATTAATTAAAAGAAAACTATCTGAAGATATTAAGGAATAATGGTTACCTTGTCCAACATTTATCTCCCAGAAAAAGAGGTGGTTTCCTGAAAATGTCTATGGAAACTAGTCACAACCACATACATAAGGCAGTCAATCGTGATCAACCTGATGGCTTGAACTCAGCCTCTGTTAGGACTAAATGCTTTTGTCCCCCAAAAATTCTAATGTTGAAACTCTAATCCCAAATGTGATGATATTTAGGGGCCTTTGAGAGGTAATTAGGATTAGATAAAGTCATGATGGTGGTATCCTCATGATGTGATTTATATGCTTATAAGGAGACATGAGACAGCTCTCTCTCTCTCCCTCTCTCCCTCTCTCCCTCTCTCCCTCTCTCCCTTTCTCCCTTTCTCCCTCTCTCCTCCCACACCCACACACCCCCACCACTGCACCCCCATTCACACACCAATAAAAGGACATGTGAGGATCCAGTGAGAAGGTGACCATCTACAAGCCAGAAAGAGAGCTCTCACCAGAAACTGAGCACTTGATCTTGGATGTTTTAGTTTCTATAATATTAAGAAAATTAATTGCTGTTGTTTAAGCCACCCAACCTATGGTGTTTTGTTATGGCAGCCTGAGCTGCCTCAGTCAATCCAGAGGATGGGCTAATACATCGCCCTCATTCCCGCTGTAAATGAATCATGAAAGATCATGTCACACACTTCTTAGAGCTACAATTACAAAGCCTGACTTCTAGCACTCTGATCACTCCAGGGAAGGAGTTGGTGCTTTCTTAAGCATAATGTAGAGCTGAAACAAAAAGGCTAGAGTTAAGTTTCTGCTGTTATTTATTTTCTACACTGTTTGTTGTAGCATCATTAGTCTCGGCACAAAATGGAATACAAAGGAAATGCTCAACTAAAATATGGTTCACTAATTTATTATTCTCAACCCTAAGGAATATAATGCAGACATTGAAAAAGATGAACTAAGTAAGACTAGTTGGTTTTGAAGGATCCATATTGATAAAGAAAAAAACTTAAGATGAAAAGAGGTATGCATAAAATGACCCCATTTTAAAATATAGTGAACAAATTGCATATAATATTAAATATTTATGTTTTTAAGTGATTACTTTGAAAAAAACAAAGGAAGATATTTTCCCAGAAATCAAGATTGCTTTATATCTATACTAATCACACTCGTTCATTGACTTCTATTATCAGGTATACAGTGATACCCCCAAATCTCTACTTTTCACACAGATCTTTTCTCTCTTTCTTTATTTAAACCTATGTTTTGTCCTGCCCATTTATCATCTCAACTTAAGAGATTTGCAGGTACTGAAAACTCTCCCTGTCCAAACTACTCCTTCCCTCCACCTAGACTCCTGCCCCTTTCTCCCTTATGTCAGTGAATGACATTAATCAGCCTGTTGCATAAGCCAGAATTCCCAGTATCAAACCGTAAACCCATGTTACATTTAAGGCTATAATTAACTTTCCTGAACCCAGAGAAGACCAGCAGCTATTTATAGGAGAATCAAACATTCTTTTGGATGTATATGACCCAGGGTTGCCTGACCTGTATCAACTTGTAACATACTGGTCAGAAAACCTCAAATGCTAAATCATGAAAGGCAAAAGATAATTAAATTGACCCAGAAATAGACTGTAGTTCTGCAAAGCAAAGCTTTTTTTTTTTTTAATAACAAACCTGAAAGTTAAAAAAGGCCCCAAAAGTAGGGAAACATAGTCTAAAGGTCATATTGAAACAGTCCCAATGAAAACCAACTGGACCATAATTCAATCATGCAAATAGAGAAAAGATGAAATCAGAACAGGAAATAATATCCCTTTACCTGAAATACAAGTGTTATAACCCCTGGAAGAATCTTTTGAGCTTGTTCTTGAAAAATAATGAGACAAGACTCAAAACAAACTTATGGCCTTGCAGATCAAATAGGTGGTAGCACATTTCCCAACAGACTATCTATTGACAAAGACACTTGTAGATATTTTAAATAGAAGGGATATTTTGAACAAAAGACTATCCCATCTTACCAAAGATAAATCAAGACAAAGACAAATATCTCAACTTAGATCAAAGAGGATGCTTAAGGAAAGAAAAGGCATTCAGAAGCCTCCCTTACTCAAGGTGAATTAACTGCAAGTATAGCTATATATGGTCAATCACATCAATTGCTGGTAGATGGGGCACTACTCTTTCTACATTAATATAAATATATTAATATAGAAGTAAATATAGCATATAGGTGCTAGGTATTTGCAATAGCTCACAGATTTTCCCTGTCTCTTCTTAAATGTAACCCTCGAAACTTTGACTAAAGAACATTACTTCTGCTCTGTGATACGACCCTTGAAAATTTAATTGAGAGAGATTCATTTTGTAGATGGAATAGTAATAGGACATGCACACCAGAGGGGCTGTTTCTTGAGTTTCCAGAGGACTCTAATATTAAGAATCAAGTTGTGTCCTCTCTGGGTATACTTTTGCCTCTCCATTGAATTTGATGCATATACCAGTTAAACACCCTACTGGATACTCTATGGACTGGAAATTCCACCGATATAGGAAAAATAATTGAAGCAGGTCCTCTTAAAGTTTAGATAGATCCTACCAAACTGTTATTCAGACTTTCCCAATATCCCTTGAAGCCAGAAGCAAAGAAAGTCCTCAGACCCATAGTTGAAGGCCTTTGTTTCAAAGTCCTCCTCATACTCTGCATTAGCCATTGTAACAATCCTGTCCTACCTGTAAAGAAACCAAATGGATGAAGGTGTTGATTTGTTCAAGATCTCAAGGTATTTAAAAAAAAACACCAAACTCTCTTCCTGGCATGTACATAACATAAATATCATCTTGGCATTGATTCTGCCCAAAGCCACCTGTTTCACCTATAGAGAATATTTTCTCTGTTTATTGTTTGTTTTTTGTTTTTGTTTTTTTCAATGTGCCCTAGCCCAGGATAGTTGATACTTTTTTTCTTAACCTGTGGAGGACAATGATATATGTGGAAAGTTAAGCACTGGGGGTTCCCTAATGCTCCTCTTATTTTTCCCAGGTCTTCATTCAAGACTTAGAAAATCTAAATTTCCAGTATGCCTGAGTTCTTATACAATAAGTAGATGATTTGTTCAAAAAACAAATTCTTTGTTCAGAGAATAGGGAAGTCTGTAAAAAAGATTTGATTTACTTGTTCTTAGCCTTAGCAGAAAAGGGACATAAAGTTTCAAATGATAAATTACAAATTTGCCAAAGCACAGTCCATTATTTGGCATATGACCTAACTAAGGAGGGAAAAACACTCTCCAAATAGACTAAAGATTATCCAAACATAGTGTAGACCCGTCATAAAATTATATGTAAGGGAATATTCAGGCTCATATTTATATTTCAGGCAATGGGTGTCAAGTTTTTCTGAGATTGCAATGCCTCTTTATGAGTTAACCAAATCATCAGTATGATATCCTCCCCTTCGGGAGCCCAAACACAAACAGTGCTTCCCTACTTGCAAAAATCCTTTATTTATATCTTTGCATGTGCAATTTGAGCAAGTCCTTGGGATTTTAACTCAGCATCATGGAAATCACCAAAAAACCTATTCTTTACAATATCTGAACCCTTGACCTGGTTGCAAGAGTTATTCCCCTTGTCTTAGAGCAACAGTTGCCACTTCAAAACTAGTTTGTGCTTTTGGTGAACTAGTTCTAGGTAACCCACTTGACCTCATGGTTCCCCACACAATACAGCATCACTATTCACTGAGAACACATAACAGTTTTCAGCAATCCAATTAACCTCTTGAGATTCTTTTGCTTTCTCCCTCTCACATTGCTGTTCACTGTTGCAACATCCTGAATCCTGCCACTCTCCACTCTCCTGCTCCTACCAGAAAAAGGGAAACTCATGGTGGTTTTACCTCAGACAGGACTTTCTGTACCTTGAAAAGACATATAGAGACTTTCATTGAGAACTGTGACCTATTATTTATTGATGGAGCACATCTCAAAGTTGAAACAAGAGGTTATGAAGCAGTATGCGCTCTCACTAAATTAAGGTCTCCTTTAGAATATACACCGTGGTTCTCTATCTGAGGTGAAATCAGCTCAGAAGGCAGAACTTTTTGCTCTTTCTAGAGCTTGTAAATTAGTCAAAAAACAGAGATTAAACATTTACACAGATAGCAAGTATGCTTTTGGAGGAGTGCATGTCGTTGGGATGCTTTAGAAACAAGGATGGCTTCTCACGTCTGCTGTGACACCCACCATAATGCACATGTTGAAGAACTTTTAAATGCACTTCTTCCTAGAGAGCTGGCTATTATAAAGTGCAAAAGGATAAAATATGGAAGCTAAAGGAAAATCTGTATCAGATGATTATTCAAAACAAGCAGCCTTTACTAAGGTTAGGATCCTATCTAAACCCTTGAAGGATCAGTCACTGGAGGGGTTCAAAGAGGCAATTGGGCAGTATCAATGTATAGCTCCTTATTGTGAGAAAGAATGGGAACAATCTGGTTATCCCCTTCTCTCAGATAATCTCTATGATCAAAAGATGGCTGATTGGTGACATCAGATGATTTCAAATACATCCTAACTACTCATGAAACTACTCATCATATTATAGATAAATTACTTATTATCTTAAATTAGCATTGGTTGGGAAATTTTAAAAAAACAGAAGAACTTATATTCAGGTCATTTGCTACATGTCAACAATATAATACTAGAAAAACTTTAAAAAGAGGGCAAGGCTATGAACCAAAGCTTTAAGGGCCATTTGACTACTTCAGGAAAATTTTGTCTAGTTCCCACCCTCCATGGGATTTGAATATCTTTTCATTATTGTACATCTCTTTTCAGAATAGGTTAAAACCTTCTTTGATCAAAATATACAGTCTCTAAAATGCTGTTTGATTTTATGTTTCCAACCTAGGTTTACCAACTTTTATATCAAGTGACAGAGGCACAAATTTATGAGAAACATAAAAGAACTCTGTAAGGTGTTACCTCTTACTCAAAAAAATACACTACCCTTGCTATTACTATCCTCTGGAGAGGTTGAAAATAAACAGTGACATCTATCTAGCATATCTAGTAAAACTTTCAAAAACTCTTGAGTTCCCTTTGCCAAAGTTATGCCCACTATCCTGTGTGCCATATGGTTCACTCTTTTGGGGACACATCAGTTATCCTTCTATTTACTAAAACTGGAGGACCCATGCATTTATGAATTTCACTTCTGATACTAGACTCTGCTCTGCTATACACAAGCATGGCAGAATATTTCAAATGGACTTGGGTACTACACCCAACCTTATTATCAATCTTATTATCAGCAATAATCTTTAGTCTCTTCATGATCTTCAATCAGGAGATTTTTTTTCTATTGGAGGAGATGTTTTATTTTCTATTGGAGGGGAAATTTCTCTTCAACCTCATAGGAAGTGATCTTATTAGGCATTGTTAATAACAAATGCAGCAATGAAACCCCAGAAAGTCAATAATTAGGTTCATGTTGCATAACTAAAGAAAAATTGACACAACTAGAAAGCCACTCTAACAGGGGAACTCGCACTGAGGATTGTAAAAAATCTTCTAGAAGCAGCTTCTTCAGAAGTAGATAGCTAACTCAAGACCTCTGGAAAAAGTTAATGACCTTGGATAATAGACAGCTTCTGCCCAAGATACCAGACCAAGACCCGTATATAATTCCTACTTGGTTTTTATCTGTTTGCTTATAATAATTTCTCTTTCCATTTCCCTTGATTGTTGACTACTCTAATGGCCTTTCTAAATTTTTTCTTTCCTTTTTATTGTAATTAAGTCAGAACATACTCATCTAATACTATTCTTAGATTTCCCAAATAGTAGCAAGTGCCTCTAATCTTACCAACTGCTGTATATCCATCACTGGATGACCATGATAAAAACTTCTGGGAAATTCTGGTCTCCATGAATGCAACCATATGAAATTATAGCTGATGGCATTTCTACCTGAATATACATGGAAAAATGACCTTCAGCAAATCGAACTGTAACTTTGCTAGTGCTCCTTTCTCTTAGAAAAAGAACAAACAATTATAATCTATTGAATTCACCAGCCTTTGTGAGGCAATGAGCTGAATACTTGTCATATGAAAGAGAATAATAAAGATCCAAATATGTAACCCAGATGATATAAGGCCCTGGTTCTGACCTTATGTCATATACAAATCCTTTCTTTCCTGGATCTCCATGTTCTCCTACTGCATCTACCTCCTCTGTGGGCTGGAGATGCCTAACCCTCTTTGCCTTACACTAAGACCTCATGCACCTTGGCAATTCCAAAGCTGCTCTGTATGTAGAGAGACTGATTCTGTAAATCAAAGGCTGGTATTTCTGACTCCTGTTTGTGCTCCAAAAGGAGATCATCTTTGATTATTAAGGCACTCCCCATGAGAGAATTACTGACACTGTTTACACAAGCAGTCAGAGCAGTGTTCTCAGTGGTGGCAATCACACAAATAGAAAAGCAGTAAAAAACTTAACCCTAACTGACAGAAGGTTTAATGATACCACCAATACCCTACATGGAGCAAAGATCAGTCTTTAACTTGTGGGCATGAGTAGTGAGGGACAATTGCATTGCTCTAAATTTGTTGTTGGCTAGTCATCTTAGTGTCATTCAGTACACTAAGCCAAACCATGCCTCTGCAGGAACTGGCCCAGAATGGTCAGGACTTGGTCAATTATTGCCTATTTCCCTATTTTTTGACCATGCTTCCAACTCAAAACCAAGCATAGAAAACCAAATATATTCCAGAAACCAATCATTTAAGATGTTCCACTCTTAGTTAGTTTATCTCCAGCTTCCCCAGGCCAATTACCTTTAATAAGAAGATACCTGAAGCCTCCCTGACACATACTTTTTTTTTTTAACTATAAAGCTTTTCCACTCCCCTACCTGCTTTGAGTCTCTGTCAAATGTAATTGACAGTAGCTCACTCCCTTGCATAGAAAGCTCTGAATAAATATCATCCATTTGTTCTTTAGGTGGCCTTTGCTAATTCTCCAGCTCGTAGTCATAATCCCTGTTACCTGAATCAAATAATTTAAGTGTTACTTCTTAAGTGGTTGTCAAAATGTTAGTGTACATTGGAATCACCTGGAAAGCTTCTTAAACCACAGATTGCTGGGCCTTACCCCCGAAGTTTATGATTCAGTCGGTATTGGGTGGGGATTTACAGTCTAACAGGTTTTCAGATGATACTAATGTTGCTGGTCAGGTGACAACATTTTGAGAACAGTTGCATTAAGCCACCAACATGATTTAATAACAACAGGAGTAATACCTGAATTTATGTATCATTCTTGCTCACTATGAGACAATTGTGTAAAATCTATGGGCACAAAGTCATATTTTAAAACATGACCTTCTTTGGAAACACTCACCTTCAGTTGGAGTTATGTGGTTATAAGAGGAAGAAAAATGAATTTGATCACAGTTGGAGGGAAGTGTCTTCACCTTGCCCATAATTATGATTTGTTTGGTCCTTTCAGGGTAATTAGCCATACTTTAGCAAAGAGAGCTGGGAGACTTTGTGCTTACTCATACATGATCTAGGGATGTGAAGACAATCTCTTACCAAATAAACAAACAAAAAAAGGTGAAAAGAAAATGAATGGGCTTAAATTAGTTATGATCACCTTTCACCAGAGAAAAATTAATAATTTAGCAATGGCAGCTGGCCATCAATTGATTACTCCCTTAGTGGGCTGAATTGCCATTTGAGTGGAAATAGTAATGCAGAAAGTGGGAGGGGAAAAGCATATAAATGCAATTCTTGCCAAGGCCGTGAGGAAGACACACAACTATACAGGTGGCGTTAAGAATCAAGGGATTGGTGGCTGGCTGACTGGCGTGTTGGTTAAGAGCTGGTTTGGGATGCCAGAGGGCCCCGGTTTGGATCCCACATATGAGGGCCAGTGACACTGCCATCTACAGCTAAGATGGCGAACAACAGCTCAACCTGGAGCTGGGCTTCTGTGAGTCGCCGGCGACGGCATAGGCTGCAGCCCCTGTGGCAGTGGGTTGCCATGGGCTACCGTGTGTAGCCAGCAGCCAGCGTGAGCAGCCAGCAGCTACCGTAAGCAGCTGTCCAGAAGCCGGCGACTGATCTGCCTTACCCGGGAAGAGCGCAGTGATGGTGCCAACTTGGGCCAATGAAGCAACATCCTCCATAACTAGACTGAAGAACAAAAAGACAGCAATTTGCCTGTTCCCCTTCCCCCAATTCCCCAGTGCTGCTCCAATTCTCCAATAAAAGTCTTTAAAAAAAAAGAATCAAGGGATTGGCAATGAGTCTCCCTTTGGAAGCCCATGGTCTTATTTCTGCATATAGATATTGGCTGGTCTGTGACTATCACCCTCTCACTCTCCACCCACTGCTATTCTCCATTTTCTCCTACCAACATTTGTTTCTTCTCTGCTTTATGTAGTCTATGTTTTTCAGAACCTAAATGCATTAGCTGTCTCACGAACCAGATGATGTTCCTGTTTCCAACTTTATCTTGCATTTTTGCTTAAATGGTCTGAATTATTAAAAAAACAACAACAACAACCCAATAAATCTCAACATAAATTGAACATGCTTTTTTTCAGTTAATATTTCCTCATAATAAAAAGAAGAGTTAAGTACGCCCTTCTTTGTACATTCTATGCTAGAGAACGTTTCTCCAGTGCACTGAGAAAACACTTTTTTTATGATAGCCAGTTTGGGTCTTTGCTTCTTAAACTTTGAAAAAAAACAGAACAGAGAAAAAAATACACACACAGAATAATGATGAAGGGGTGAAAACAGGCCTAACGGGGACTGTTTGAAAAGCTGCATTGTTTAGCTAAGTAACAGCAGATTCAAGGTTGCATAAAAGGGCCTACCTGTGGTCAAACATGACCAGCTAATAATTTTTTATAAATGACATCTGGGGGAATGAAGAATGAAACCAATTATAATTTCTAATGGAACATTTGATCTAGTCGATGATTCTGAGACACGAAATGCCTTCAGGAAGCTTTCTTCTCTGCTGGAACCTAATTTTACTGGACCAGTTTTACTCTGTATGATAATGCAGATGTCCTTTATGGCTTCTTTGAGGTCAAAAAGGCATCACTGTGTGCTGTTTAGGAGTAAGTTTCCTTCTAAATAAGACCTGACTGGGTCATTACCCAGAAGCAATAATTGGGTCATCAGGGACAAGACGAACTCAAAATGAAAGAATTATTCACTGGCTAAAAACGATAAGCCACTGAGGCAAAATCAGCAAAGATCACGGATTGTGTCATCAGAATTAGGCCTTGCTCCTGCTTATTTATCTAGAAGAAAGAGTCGGTCATATACGACTTGTTTAATAAGTATTTTAAGATGGCGCTTTTAACCAAAAGTGATTATTGCTACTCTTTCCCCCAAATGAGAAAATTTCAATTATCAACCAGCAAACAGCTAAGGGGAAAATGTTATGTATATTTAGAGAGAAAACAGTATTATTTATAAAAATACTATCAAAAGGTGTCTTTGAAGGAAGCTGGATACTTTTAATAAATTTTCAACATAAAAGCATTTCATATTTTAAAACAAATACTTTTATTTGGCATATAAGACATTATTATGAACAATGCTTGTTTTTACACATGTAATAAAGTAAATGCTTTGTAAATAGGCATTTCATTTAAATGATATGAAAATGTTTGCACCATCTGGGAACATATATCTATTATCATCTCATTTGCATTGTTTTTATTTTATATTATAAATCTGAAAATAAGAGATCAGTGTGTTTTTGCTGTTCAATTGTTAAAAATGCCCAAAATAAAATAATAAAACTTTAATTGCAACCCTCTAGAGATTAGTTACTTTTCCTTGGTTTTCTTCAACATAGGAAACACTTCTTATGGGCAGAAAACAATGACAATAGTAGCTCTAAACCTGCATATTTTTATATTTATTTCATTTTTATTTGGAGAGCTCTATTTTAAGTATATTATCATACATGGCATGTATCTAACTTCCTATTAACAGAACTATATTAAATATTGCACTAACATGAACAGTGTTTTCTCATCTCAATGTTCAGAGGTATGCTTGCAAAGAACATCTTATTCATGAGTCCTAGTGGGTAAATATTATTCCTGCAGGATATGGTAAGAATATACCTTTAGATTTTATGCATTTATATTCAGATAATACAATGGTGGTCTTTCAGTTCGTTTGGAAATTGGTTGTTTACCAAAATTCATTGTTTACCAAATCTAGAGTAGCTGGTTGTTTACAATCTACCCAGAATTGTGGTTAGAGCCCCCATAAGCCTATTTTAATTTATGATTTAAATATGAAAGTGACTCAATTGAGCCACTTTGAGAAAGTGGACTTAATAGTTACAGATTGTGAACACATTGTAGGGTCCTCAACTGTCCCAGTTTGTCCAGGGCTAGTGGATTTCCCAGAATACTAGGGTTTCAGTGCTAAAACCAGGCGCATCCTGGACAACCTGGGCGAAGTTGGTTCTCCCAGGGACTGGCTGGGCTCGTTAGAAAAATGAAGGAAAAAGCTGAGGACTAAGTCCAAGGAATGTCAACATTTAGAGGTTAGAAATAGAAGGAAGTGTTGGCAAAGAAGCCTAAAAAGGAGGAGCCAGTGAGGCAGGTTGAAAACTAGGATGATTTGATATTGTGAAGTTCAAAAAAGAAACGAAATCTCAAGAAGGAAGACACAATTAATGATGTCAAATGCTGTTAAAATTGCCAGTAAGGTGAGGACTAATGCTTTTGATTGGATTTGGTAATATGTAGACTCTTATGAGTGTAGTGTCCTTGTAGGTTGGGGGATGAAAGCATGGCTGGAGTGGGTTTGAGAGAGCATGGGGAGAGAATCAGTGGACACAGAGCATGGTCTATAGTTAACACCATTGACATGTCATCAAATTTGGTAGTATTTGTTGTTTTTAACAGATGGGCTGTACTTAAGAATATTATATATTTGTGATTTCAAAGCATTCTTCATAAAAATCATGCATAATTATAATTTGTGCTTTTTCTAATAAGACAGAACATTTCTTCTATGGCTTTGTTGCTCTTATATGCAGGCTGTGGCCACTGTTTTACAGCTACAGTGAGATGACATACCCATACCTCTTGTAAAAACATTCCAGTTAAAACAAGTCAGGGGCTTTCCCTAAAAAGCTTATTCACTATGGGAACCAGGTAATTATTGTTAACAGATCTTAGCTCCAACATATCAATATGGAATAGGAAGTCAACTTTTACCCTCTTTTTCAAGACGATGATGCCTTGGTCTTCAATTATAGTCACAATACTGTTAACCATGATGCTAGTTATGTTAGTTATATGTATTATATGTATATATATGTATTAAAGTTGCTAAATGCAAGATCACAAATGGGCATGCTTTTATCTTTCTTTCTTTAGCTGTGGATATCAATGTCGACTATTTCAGTGTTTATTAAGTACCAAGCACACACATTGCCTCATGCTAGGTTTAGATGTTAAGAGGGAAAAATATATAGATCTTGACCTGGCACTGACAATAGACTGGTCTAGATTCATACATAGATTAGAATAATATATTGGGCAAAATTAAAGTTATTTTTACTTTGGATTACAACCAAATCTGCAAATAAGCAAAGCAAAGGACAGGAAAAAAGTTAAGGTTATAAGGAAAGGGCGTTGTTCCCGGATACCTGCCTTGTTCTTCACAGAAGCAAGCCCAGATTCCATGGGCCCCATGGCTAGCACGGAGTAAGGAATCTCTCAGGTCACGAGAGCCCAGAGCAACAGGCTTGCTGCCTTTTCTAATATTATACTGTGAAAGAATCATATTGATAATCAAATATCTACCACATTAAAAATTCTTAGAGGTAACCCTTGAGTTCACTTTTAGGAAAAGCAAATTGGGGCAATGAGACAAGAGTGGATGATAGTCTACTCATAGCAACAGCATAAAAACGGGAATAGGAGAATTAACACAAGGGCAGTACTAATGACATTGAATAAATAAAGTCTTATTCTATGTGAAAAACTTGTGTGCTGCTAAAACACATGAGCTCTAATCGCCTAGGGAGGGAGGGTTCTTGTTCAAATGCAAATTCTGATTCAGCAAGTATTCAAGATAAGGTGGGTGCTGTTGGTCAAGGCACAAACTGGGTAGTGAGGGGCTAAAAGCTTAACATAGTGAATTAGCGTAAGAAGGGAAGGACAGGCAGGTTTAGAGCAAACTGTAAAGGGTAACTGATGAATTAGATTTTTAAATGTAGACAATGGGACACCTATTGATGTGGTTAGATGAACTGCCATGAAATGTCATGATTTCAATAGCCATAAAATAGAGAGGCAACGAAAGGATCAGATAAAAAGGTATGGATTTCTGAGACGTATAAGACTGGATAGGATTTGGAGATAGGATTTTTGATGCCAAGGAGATAGTTGATAAAATCCCAAAGCTGTGAGACTGGAGGAAGCAAAAAATATTTTCATTACAAAAATTGTTAAGCAACGAGAGTTGGTAGATGGTGAAAAATGATACTTGAGAACACTGCCCCGTTATATCTAGAGATATGCTAATATCATTAATAACATTGGCAGAAAATGAAGGAAAACCCAACCTTTGGCTGAGAGATAATAAATATGTGCATACCAAAAGAAGGCAAGGAGTTTGGGGGGAAAATTAAATGTTAAATTTTGAAAGGGTGTTATTAAGAACTGCCAAGTGAAAGAATAAAGGAAATGAATGGAAATGAGAGCTTATATTCAGAAATTGATATGAAACTTCTAAAGCAACATATAAATATCACAGGGTAGAGAGCAAACAAGCTTCAATTAGGTTTTATTCATAAAACATCAGCTAGAGTGTGTCATTCAAGCTACTTACATAATTACAGTCTAACACTTTTGCTGCATTTGCTATTCATGTGGCTAAATTTATTACTGGAATTCAGGACCAGCACTTTTGGTTATTCATTAATTCTTGTGCATGTGTGTGCGCGTATGCAGGTGTGTGTGTGTATGATGTACTCCTTTTTAAAGGTGTCCTACCTGCATTTAACTCTGAGAGCATTCTGATTGTAAAGTGACTCTAATGAGTATTTTGATGATAGAGCCTTGAGCTCTTGGAGGGTTTCTTGTTGCTTGTACTGAATCACCTAGCGGTAGTGCTGTGGTAGGAACTCCTTCTTGCCTCTCACTATCCCTCTCCTTTTTCGATAGCACTACATTTTTATTTACATAAATGTCCAGTTAAAGATGATTTTTCCCAGCTTCCCACATGGCTAGGTATGGTCATACAACTTACTTTTGGCCAATGTAATATGAGTAAAAGTGATTTATGAGTAATAAGGTTGTGCCCTCCTACTGCAGTTTCTTTTTATATCTGCTGATTGAAACATGGACATGGGATAAGCCATCTTGGACTGTGTAGAGCGTGAGTGTGACACAGCAGAAAGGCAGAACAATAAGATGATACAAGCCCGTTTTTCCTACATCCTTGAATTGCCAATGACCACACACTAAGATTTTTTCATGAAAGAGAAATACATTTCAATCTTGTATATCTGCGGCTTTGTTACAGCAGCCAAAATCAATTCTAATGAATACAAGTAACTTTGAGAAAGGTATTCTCAAAAACCTAATGCACCTCTAGTCCTTTCTCCCTAAGCCGAGGCCCTCTCATCTATTTCTGTGGGAAGTTAACTATTAGAGCATCCTTTTACATTTGCCTCTGTCCCTAAACTCTCTATCCCTGTTCGTCCATCTGTCTCAGTTCAGCAAAACCAAACTTAATTCTCAACAAAGCCCATTCTTCCTTGTATACCCTCAATAGTATCCCTTCTTAATTAATTTCATGATACAACCTAGCTATTATCTCCATTTTGCACAGTACCCTTCATTCCTGCTTTCAATTTGATTTTTCTCTTCAAACATTCATAGTTCTCCTTAAACTGGATAATGAAATCTTCAATTGGGTATGCTATGGTCCCATATCTTCATTATCTTTTCTTCCAGACTGCTCAAATGATGGGCTATATACACTGTCTCAATTTCCTTCTCACTCATTCTTCAAATAGTGTCCTACAAAAAATCTTCCATTGTAATTATGTTATTGAAACTGCCCTATTAAAAGGCCATCTTTTGTTTTCCCCCCTGATTATTAAAATAATAAATGCTAACTCCAAAAAGACACCCAGAAGTATAGAAGTCAGAGACTAATCCCTAATCTATCAAGGATATATGTGCATATGATAAATACAAATATATACAATATTGACCCTATTATAAATATTAAGATATATACCAAATATTATATGCAGTATTATATATAAAATTTTTATATTTACTAGTATATGTATATAATATTCTATACTAATATTTATAATATTTGGTATATATTATATGTTAAAATATATAAAATTTGTGTATTTTTATAAATATTTGGATACATGCTAAATATGTTATATATTACATAAAATTATAAAATGTGCATTATATATAATATTTGGTGTGCATCCTAATATTTACAATTATATCTATTTTTTTATATAAGGAAACCAGACTATATATGTCATATATTCTGCTTTTTAGGTGAATAATATAGATTGGACATCTTTCCTCATCAATAGCTGTATCATGTTTATACCTAGATAATATTGTATTAAATAGATATGCATGAATAGGTATGCATGAATTTAAATAGATATGCATGGATTTAATTAAATAATCCCTTATGGTTGAAAACATGAACTGTTTCCAGTTTTTGCCATCATAAGCAATGTTAAAACATTCTTCCCTATGTACTACGCTTGCTCTCTGCTTTTTGTTCTCACTGATGTTAGTCTTTTCACCATGAAAAGTATTTTCCTCCATAGTTTCCCATATTCAATTCAAGCAGAATAAGATGCACATCTGATCTAACTTCTCAATGAAATCTGTCCATTTTATTTTTCTTATTGGTATCTATCTAAATTTATGTAACCACTTTCCGCATATATTTTACTGCTTGATTACATTTGGTCTTCAGTTATTCACAATTGTGTGTATGTTAATGGTGAGATCTATTAGACAAGGGATAGACTTCTTCTATAACCCCCAATTGACCCAGTACCATTACATCATGAAAAGCTGCATCCCCTGTTTGAAGAACTTCTAGCCTCAGTTATAGGAATTGTGTGTGTGTGTGTGTGTGTGTGTGTG
>NW_017731474.1:2099630-2112130 GCF_001890085.2 Hipposideros armiger
AAAAAATGTATACACATTTTAAGAAAGGAAAAAACTGTATTAAAATGATGCTTATGGTAGTAACCACTTTGAACACCTCTTGTACTTGTAAAAGCCAAACATGACTTGTATTCATCTTTTTTTATCAGTATATATTGAGTAGTACAATTTTAATACAGTTTTTTCCTTTCTTAAAATGCATATACATTTTTTTGGCACCCTCTGCATATGCCTATCACTGCATCCAAATCTCAGAATAAATTTGCCAAGTATCACTTGTCAAATTAGCTTTTGTCAGCTCAATTAACATTTGAACAAGAACACCATGTTTATGACTCCATTCGAGTCATGGGATGCCATGTAGGAGAAGAATGACATGAGGACAAAAAGTGGTGAATGAGTTGGGAGCAACAAGGAAAAGAGCTAAAGGTCTAGAAGCAGAAATGCATCAGATGAGACAAATGGGTTGAGGAAAGTTACTCAGGGTTAAGTCTATGATTAGAAGAACCCGAGCTTTCTTTTTACATGAGTCTTATTCACATTTAGAGGTCTAGAGGGTCTGGATTTTGGTATTCATCCCACATAGGCTACATACTAATTATTTACATCTAATAGGCCTCAGTCTGTGA
Organism: Hipposideros armiger; assembly: GCF_001890085.2. Taxonomy (NCBI): domain Eukaryota; kingdom Metazoa; phylum Chordata; class Mammalia; order Chiroptera; family Hipposideridae; genus Hipposideros; species Hipposideros armiger. Next base: position 2,100,239 of record NW_017731474.1, read on the forward strand.
AGTAGAGTTAGTATTTATTGTCCTACCTACATCAGTGTAGCATAAATACCCAATTATGTAACAAACACACTTTAAAAACTATAAACTCTGCAAATCTGTGGCAGATTGCATTTTTCAAAGATGGTTATGCAGCATCTCCTATCCCACCTGATCTTTGACAATGCGATCCTACTACTCTTCCATCAAGAAGTGGGGGGTCTATATCCCTTCCCTTTGTGTCTGGGTGAGCTTGTGCGTACTTCCAATAGACTATGACAGATGTGATGCTCTGTGACTTCCAAGGCTAGGCCATGAGAGGCAATGCACATTCCATCTTGTTTTCAGGAGCACACTTATGAGAGCCCTGAGCTACCATGTAGGAAGTCCAACTACCCTGAGGCTGCCATGTTTGGAGGAAGCACTGATCACATGGAGAGGCCATGCGTAGGTACTGACTGAAGATGCCTCCAAATGATTTCATCCCTCCATCAGCCATTTTGCTCTTCTTAGCTGAGGCCCCAGACATTATGGGGTAGAGACAAGCCATGTTCACTGGGCCCTGTCCAAATTCTTGACCCATAGAATCTTCAACCATAATGAAATATTGTTTTATGACCTAAAATTTGGGATGGTTTATTATGCAGCAAATATAATCATAACAAAGTTTAAGATATGATCATCATTATTATGATGATGAATTGGTTTAGGAAAACACACCCATATCACTTGATTTAATCTCTGACAAAAAACAAAGGTGAGTGAGTTGGGAACTACAGTTAGGAAATAAAGGAAATGTGGTATCATTAGTGCTTTATTCAAGAGTGAGTTTTCAGGACCAAGGATGTCTGTGGACACTTAGTCTATAACAAATTAGAGACCTCTTTCTCTGGCATCAGCTGGGATTGTGAAACTCACCGAGACACTCTGCTCTGGCCTTGGTCTTTTAAAAATGAACCTAAGAGGTGTAGGCCGCCCCAGTCCCCAAGTGCTTGTCTTGTGTCTCTGCCAGACTGAACATCATGAGCCAGCACACACAAACTGTCGTCCTGATCCAGAGCAGCTGTCTAATTACAATTTTGTTATTATTAATTACAGAGTAGAAAATCATTTGTAATTAGCTCAGCCTAAATCATAGTTTAAACAGCCAAAAATTACATTACAAACTAAAGTGTAATTAAAGCACTACACTAAAGTGTTTATTTAAACCCAGTTTAGTTACTGCAAATTTTTCAATCAGCATTTCAGGCTCATACATAGATTTAATTAGTCTCCAGTACTGACAGTTTAGTGCATTTATTCATTAAGCATCAATATTGCCGAACAAATGTAAATAAAATACAGACAGAGATGCTTTAAAGGGGCAGTCACGAAACATCTGGGCGAGATAATGAGGCTGGGAAGATGTGAATGTTAATGAGTTTCCCAAGCTGCTGGCAGAGCACTGGCTCTGGGAAGCAGAGGCTCTCAGCACTGAGCAAATCTGCAGTACAGGTTTGTGCTGCAGGCTGAGCTGACTAGGATGGTCCTGTGGGGTGGGGAAGAAGTCAACTTAATTTGATTCTTGCCATTGCTCTAGGGTAGATCTCAGGTACCATTCAATAGAATTCTGGGTAGAGATAAAAGAGAACATCCCACTCTGCCAACCTCTGGAGCGCTATGTGTCTTCTTAAGAAACAGAAGAGCCTATGAAGGGATTTCAGGAAGAAGTAGCTTCTTTCTTAAAGGGTTTAGAGAAAGTGAGCTCTGTGGTGGTAAGTATCATGCACATTCCAAGGAATAAATTTTCTAGTCAAGGACTATTGTTTAGAAAATCGTCCTTGCCACACATGCAAAAATGTCTGCACACACTTCTAAATGAGTTACAGATTCTTGAAAGCACTCCTCTTGGGAGCTCTACACGTTTGTCAGTAGGACTTTTCATTACTCAACACATTCTTGGTAGTTCTTTCTGAAGTACCTTCAGAATCACCTTCATCGTATCTTGCTGGATTGCCATCATAGCCTTGAAACACCTCTCCCATTTTCCAGCCTTGTTCCCCCACCAGCTTTTACTTCTTTTTTCATCCTACTGCCACGATTATTTCTCTACAATGAGGCTCTTTGTCATTCCTCTGCCTAAAACTTTTACGGTAGTGCCTAACCCCCTCCACTGTTTAGAAGCTGAAACTTCTCACACGAGGCCCTCTGATTTGGCCAGTCTTTGCTTCTCTGTCATGATCTCAGAATTCTGTCTGGGCTTTCACTCTTGAAGGTTCTCTGAAAGTGTCAAGCTATCTTTTGCTTCCTTTCCTTTTACACATGTGACATCTTGATAAGTGAGCTGATTTCCTTGCCTTGGCTTGGCCAAGTCCTGGGTATCATTTGGCCAAGTCCTGGGCATCCTTCAAAATTCAACTCTGCCAATATCTTGTCAGGAAGCCTTTCCTGATATTCTTGCTCTGTTTTTCACTTTAAGTTAATAGCCCCCCACAATGTTTCCATGTTATCTCTGTGAATATATCACTTACACTATGTACAGTAATAATCTAGGCCTGCCAAGACTAATAAAATATGACCTCTGGAGAGATGGAAATCACATAATGACTTTAGGAAGTAATTAGTCATTATTCCTTCAGTATCTCCAAAACCCTTCATGGTGCTTGTCACATCCTAAGTGCCAAGCAAACAGCTGATGCATGGACCATGGTACTATTATTCTGGGCAGTATTGATGATTGCTAACCTTTACTTCTTTGAAAGTAGATTATATTTCTGGAAATAGCTATAAATTATTTGAATGCAAGATAATAAAGGCATTGGTCATAAAGTTGTGTCAAATGATTTTTGGTAAAATAAAATTACATATGGCTAAAAGTAACTATGTTTTGTGGAACAAAGTAGATGTGGATTAATTATTTATGGAAAATCTCTCAAGTATAATAACATTATTAAGATCAGGATAATACTAATTTGGTTGTTTTTAAAATACTTATTAAAATCAATTGGAATGCTTTATAATTACCTGTAGCATTGTTGTCATAGTTAAATATTAGTACTGCCATTGTAAAGAAATATTTTCACGAATTTTGCTTTGTAAGTAACAATGATCACAATATGGAATCAGATATTCTTCAGTAAATACCAGTTTTGCCCGTACCAGCTGTGCAACCTTGGGCAATTTATTTAAGCACTCTGTGGTTTAGTTTCTTCATCTATAAAATGGGCATTATATAATAATAATACCTGCTTTGTCGGCTGTGGTGAGAAGTAAAGCAGTGAATATATGTAAATCTCCTAGAATAGCTCCTTGTATATAGTAGGTGCTACATAATGTTTGCAAGTCTTGCCTAATATTTGCTTTCTTAACTGACATGTCAAGTTTTTATGTAGAAGCTCAACATAATTTAAAGAAGACGTTGATACTTGGAAAGGGAACAATTTCATTGTGACAGAGTTCAAATGAACTAGTGGATCTTAACTTAGATGTTGATATTATTTTATTTCATTATTTTGACTCTCATTTGTGTTCACAGTGTTCATTTTTAGATGAGAAACAGGTAATACAACCAGAGTGTATTTGACATTTCTTACTGAAATATGTACTTATTAGTCTTCACAAAAGGAGAATGAATGAGGAGAGTCATGTAAATTTACTTAAAACCAATAAAAGAATCTAAATTTTAGTTGCAAATTGTCAGGTTATATCTGTTTGGAAATAAACAGTCCACAAAAGCATTAAAATCCTTGGTATGCAATTATGAGACATTCAGATCTTAGGACTTACTTGAGTACATTTGATAAGGAAAGAAAGAACTGACTGTCTCCAACCACTCACCTTTTATTTTGTTACCATCTAACATCTATTTACAGAACATCTTCTAGTACCTTGTACTGATCTAGTTCTGGGAAAGAATTTGTTCTACTTAAGTTAAAGCTAATACTCCTCAATATCATTTCAGAATTGCTCTTTTCAAAATCAGTCTTTGGTATTATGCCACTGACCTAGATTTTGGAATGTCATCACAAACAATGAGATTTGTCATTCTATTTGTTAGAAGAATGGTTCATTTATTACACAACTCAACAGCCTTCTTAGAAGAATCAATGAGAAAAATTTATTTTTGTGTTTTCCTTTTTGTTTAGAACTGTTTTTGATTCCTTCTTTGTACTAATATCTGGAAAATTCAGTCAAACTCTTGACCATCTTTAGCAAATGAATTGACATTTTGCTATGTGCAGTTCACATATTTATTTTTATAACTTCTCTCTTACTCTCATTTTCTTTTGTTTTAATACCTCATTCACTTATTTCAATGTATTGTTATTGAAATAACATGTAATATTATTGAATATCATGTTTGTATTTAAGAATCCACCTTACATATGCTTTAGAAAATAAGTCATGTATAAATAAAAAAAAATGGAGACAGGAAAGGGGGAGAGAGGAAGAGAGAAAGAGAGAAAAAAGAAGAAAGAGGAAAAATTTTCAGGACCTTGAGGTTATTCCAAATGTAGAGTCCCATATGGCCAGATTTCCTAGAAGAAAGCAAACACGTTGGTATGTTCCTCTTAAAGTAGGGCACCATTAACAATGAGTGATATTTTTATCTATACATATGTGAGCTCCTTCATATAATTTTTACTCCCAGAAATGTTTGCAGAAAATTCTGTACTATCATAGGAGGAGTCATTCAACTGAGTGATAGGAGGTATATATGAAACGTGTTGAGAACCCCCAAACTCTACAGAATTCAGTAATTTCAAGCAGCACCTCCATCATGCAAATAAGTCTGTCTGATGTGTGCATTTCTTTATGCAGGATGTCATTCATTAAAACATAAAATCTCTTCTAATTTATAATATGATTGCACCAAACCTGGGGATACTGTACAAGATCACTGAATTTATTGTTTAAAATTTTCCCAATTTTTGGTTTTCCCTTCCTTTTATTTGAAATGAATTCAGAGCCATTGTGAACGTCTGCAGCAGCTTTCAGCAAATCACCTGTTTCTATCAAAGTTCTTCACACCCTGACAGCAAACTGAAATTTCCAAGGTTATAAAAAAGTCAGTCTTCAAGGGGAAAAAAACATTGTTTTCTTCTGAATAGTCCTTTGCATTTTTCTCTATATTGTAAATTTAAAGTGGAAAATGAAAATTTAGTGGATCAATATAATATTATTATAATGTCAGTTGAGAATACAAAATTCAGGCAGTAAATGGTCTACAATTTCATCCCAGGAATTGTGGAAGGACCTAATCTTATACATTCAAAGCCTTTGCTTCTAAAACTTTCTCCTTTCTTCCCCTGAAATTCCTCAAAGGATAAACCTCATCATGCCATAATTGGATATAAAGCTTATTATACAAAAACACTAGGGAGAAAAACATGTTTTCTTAAGTTCTTGCTAATATGAATGAGATAAATATCTCCCAGCTCCAGGACCACAGCTTTGGGCTGAACTCTGAGACAGCATGCCTATGAGTATTCCAAGTTCTATTCCAATGGTCTGATGGTGGAAATTTGCAGTGTTCTCCCTTTTTCCCTTTTGCTAAGAAGCCGTGGAGAGTAAGATCTAAGTCTGCATGTACTTTAATGGGCCAGAGAGACCAGAGCCTGGCATGTACAGAACTGCCTCCTGCTACATGGAACCACACTCACAGTGTGATGGTTCAGAGTTTGACTGATAAGAGCCCATCAGACCCAGTCTGATAGCTTTAAAATTGGACTTATTTGGGAGTCAAATATCTGGAAAGAAGTATTACACCAAAGCTGAGACTTCCCACCACTGCCGAGAGATCTATGTCCTCTTCTTGAGTTTCTGGAGTGGGATACATCGTTAGAAGAAGATTGTACCATTGGAACAATCCCTGGCCCCTCTGTTCTTAGAGATATGATGCTATCAGATTAATTCTTCTAATACACAATTCTGTTCATGTCACTCCTCTACTTATAAGACATTAATGGATAAAGCTCTTCCTCTTAATATACCTGATTTTCTGGTATGCTTCTATCATTTTTGGAGTCAATGTCCTACTCCCAGCTAACATCTTTCTCTTTCTCATCATGGGCTGTATCCTAAACTGTTACCTAAGATCTTAACTCTAGTCTCAGTGAACCACCAAAATGAGTGCTAACAGTGGCCTGACTTCAAGCATTCATTTGGATTTATGGCCATCCTCTTAGCCATAGACCTATTCTATTGTGGACCTTGCCTTTGAATTCCCAGCATGATGCTGTCTTCTCTCCTTCTGTGGTGTGCATGTAGTGTGCTCATTCGCTTTTTTGCTCTCTGGTCCATTTGCAACATTTCCCCCACTCTGCTGTGTATTACAAGGGACTAGATCATGCTAACTAGATTTCCCAGGCTCCATGATCTCCAAGCTTCCATCTGAGATGAGCTAATGTGAGAGAGAGTTGGGATATTGGAGGAAGGAAGGAGCTAGAGTATGTGTACCTCTCTTTCTCTGCTACAGGTGGCTGTCATCTCCAACATGACCACAGCTCCTACTGGGTAGCTCTTTCTATGGTTCCAGTACACGCTAGGTGGCCTCTGTTCATTGGCTCAGGTACCCACATCTTCTTATTTTGTCTCTCCAGCCCTAGAGGTGGTGAGGTGTTTCTGATGTTGCTGTTCTACCACTTGTCTCACCATCAGGTTTTCCAGGCCTCCCAGCTCTTTGGGAACTCCTCAGTATTCTTTTTTTCCTTGTTACTCAAACAAAACTTCTCTGTGTAACTAGTTACTTAGCAAGATGAGTCTCATTTCACAATGAAGAGCAAAATAATTCATTAACTTTTCCAGTTAAATTACTAAAAGCTTGCTTAATGTCACCAGACAGTGTGAAACACAACATCCCCGGCCTGCAGGATGGTAAACAAAAGAGGAATGTGTTTCTGGGACTGCTGCTGATGGTGTTGGAAAATCAATCTTTTGTGAGTGAAAGCTCCCAGCAATATAGATTGTTTGAACTACTTACCATTATGTCAAATTCGCTTTAGCATCTGCAAACAGACATACTGTATGAATACTGAGAAAAGCATTGTTTTCTCTGTTTTCACGTAAAGGCCTAAAGTTGTATAGCTTTTGATAATCAAGTAAGCCTTATAATTCAATAACGAGCCCTTTATTTAACCCTTAAACACTTGATGTCTTGGTTCATGCTGTGTCTCTCTCATTTGAAAAACTAATCACACATGATTCACTCCATCAAGCATAACTAAGTATTTAGGAGGAAACTTTCATTTTGAATGTTGGTATCTCTCCATTCTCAGTTCCTTGAGGACTGTATTTTATTTCTCTACCACTTTAAACAATGGTGATAACACACAGCCAGTTCAGTCAATGAAACTCCCAGAGAAAAACTTATTTCCATAAGGCTTCAGCAATGTGTACTAGCTGCTTCAATCCCGGACATACTAGGTACAAACCATGTTTTCAAATTATTCAGGTTACATAGTCAAGGATTTGCCTAGATATTCTGTGTATATTGGTGAGTATTGAGGAGGTGACTGACTGAGAGATCCTGGTAGTTCCAGTTGTTAAGGTGCTGACCAAGAGGACAGAGGGAAAGATGCTTGGGCTTCTTTCCTGGAAGGGGTGTCTGTTACTCCTCAGAATAGTTCACCTTGCCCCGCTCCAGGAAATCCTTCCAGAGCATCATGCATTTATTCATTCACTCATTCAAATTCTCGCCTCCTAACCACCCCCCACCACAACTTCATGCCAATGACCTAGAAAAGAGGGCCTACACTCTTCATGTTCATATGTGAATCTCTTATAACAGAAATACTTTTCGTTATACATAAAATCTTGCCTGACCACTCTCAGCTGCTGTGATGTAATCATAACTCCTTATGGTCATGAGTTCAGAGCTGATTTTCGACTATGATACATCAAACAGGTGGTGCCCATGCCAAACTAGTCATTTAGTATTTTAAATGTTCCCTACCCTTACCAACAAATTTAAGTAATGAGTTCCTAAAATGTGCCAGGCACTGTGCTGGTAATATATTATTGAAAAAGACAGAAATAATTTGTACCCCCACAGAGTGAAAACAGTATTAGCAAATAATAAAAATTAAGTATGATGATTGTTTTGATAGGGAAAGGAATGGATATTATGGAAGCACACTTCCATATGGAAGGTAGTATAATGAAACACAGAAAACAGAGAAAGCCATGTGACATTAAAGTGACATTAAGTGACATTCAAGATGAGATCTAATGGATGAGTGGAAGTTATCTAAAAACTATCTGTGTTTTCTAAAATATGTATGTTGGGGCTCTGGGAGGGAAAGATGGCAGTTCTAGTTAGAAGGAAGAGTGTGTATGAAGACGTGACAGAAAGAACAGTAATGAAAGAGTTCAGAAAGACTGGAGTGGATACTGAGAAAGGTAGATCATTGCCAGATAAGGCTAATGAGGTAGGCAGTGGCAGGACTCTTGGATGTGCTTGTAAAATATATTGTGAAGTTCAAAATATATCCTAAAGGCAAAGGGACTTCTTTTCAATAAAGGTTGCTATTCTTAGATTTTTCAACAGGGTGAAAAAGATGGTTTTGCTTTTTTTTTTTAAGTGGGGATATAAGAAAGATATCTATTACTGCAGCCCAAATAAAACAACTAGCCATAGTCAGGGCAGGATTTTGGTAATTGAGATGGAGAAATGGATGCATTCAAGAGGTATCTTACGAGGTAGGACCATTTGTTCCTCAACATACATTGTGTAGCTTGAAATTTTTTTTCATACATATAATTTCTGTGCTGCCCATATATTCTGAACCCCAAATAAATACCTATTGTTTACTAATGGGGTAAAACAATTGAAATTATACCTACCTTGGAAAAATTCAGGGTATTTGATATTTACAATGATCTTCCCAATTGTTATTATAAGACTAAAAGATACATATCATGCTGTCTCTCACAGCAGCAAACACAGAGTTGAGTTGAGCATATGTTAGGTGCTCAATAAGGTCTGATAGGTTCAAGCGTGCCTGTGTGAAATTCAAAATTCAACCACTAAGGAGTGTAAACCGAAGGGCACATGTTCTGGCCTATTCCTACATGATGTGTTGCTGGATTGTTTGTCACTTGTATACCATTTTTATATGCTCTAGATAGAATATATTTAGTAGGAAGAGATAAACAATGTGGTGTTTCTGGAATGTCTTCAGTCTGATGACCCCTTGACCAACACTGAGTTCATCACACTTCCAGTTCATAAACACATTTGCCCTTAGGCTGTGTTGGAGAGACAAAGGGCTTTCATTTAATATGAGGCTGATATTATTGATTTTCCTTCCACACATAGTGGGGGTGTGATAACCTAGACCTTGTATTTATTAGCCCGACTAATCATTAGCAGTGGCTGTACTTCAGAAAGTTCAGGGCTTTCGTTGAGTTTCAAGTCCTTCAGTCTGGATGCTCACCAGCAGTGTACATGCACTGGGGAAAGCAGAGACAATCTCTTCCTCATTCCTGAACTGTTTTCATAATGGTGTTTGTTTTCCTTTCTCCTGGCCTTTTTGTTCACATGCAGTCCTATAATTGCGTCATTTATAAGTTTCTTTTCTATACTTTTTTTGGCTAATTCTGAAGTTTCAGCCCAAATAGTGGTAGAGAGCTCTTAAACAGAGAAAATCATTTTATTATTACTGTGGGAGGGTAAGACATGTTATTTCAAATAGTCTCCAATATACTGCATTGTGTACTAGAAAGAATATAAGCTTGTGACAAAATATTGCAGTTTAAAGTGTGGTATAAATTGGGAAAATTCCTTATGTTTTTCAGCTTTTGTTCCATTATTTACAGAATGGGGATAAAAATAATCTAATTTACAGGTTATTAATATTAATTGACAGAACACATGCAAAGGGTTTTTCTGTGTTTGTTTTTTTTTACCACAACTTAGTATATAATAGATGGCAAAAAAAAAAATACAAACTTCGCCATTCCATTTTTTTTATTATCAACTTATTAGTCAGAGATTAAGCTAAAACTGTCTAATGCTTCTTAGCTACCACTTTCAGACTTCAATATAAACTATAAAAACCTACAGAGCCATGTCCATGATGAATTGATTTTTGTATTTTCCATAGCTCTTAGTACAGTCTTGACCAGGTACATACTCAGTGAGCTTTTTTGAATAAATTCATGAAATAAACTTGTTGAAGAGATTGTGAAGTTTCCCTATCATTAAGAATGTTGTGACAGTGTCCCTGTAAGCAATTTAAGAGAAGGAGAAAGCTTTATTTGCTGTTTTATCCTTAGTCCCTTAGTCCCTGTCTCACAATATGGACTCAGTATATATTTGTCATTAAAATGGTAAATAAGTAAAATAATGAAGTAAAGAATGAGAATAATGATCTATTTCAACCTAGAATGATTTGGTATTGTAAGTCCCCAAGTGGAGAGAAAATCTGTCATTTTTTAACATGGGATGTGCTTTGATGGGGTAGCCTGCAAGAAAAGATATAAAAAAGGAAGTGAAAAAATACAGAAAAAAACCCTTATAAGGATATTAATATTGTTCTAAATAAATTCTAGGAATAAAATTTTTGAATTAGAGAAGAAACCATCATATTGGGTGTTTCTATGAAAGACATAAGTCAATTTGTGTATAATAGGGCGTAATTTTGAGGAAGATAAGGTTTATCTCTGTACCTCTTTTCTCTCTTTTTTTTTTAATGTTTTCATCTTCCAAAACCTCAACTTCTTGCTTTTAACCATACTGCATGCTGCCTGGGGTCCTGAAACTTTTCAGTTTGGTCATCCATTATTTATTCAACAGTTACCAACATTTATGAAATATTGTGAATGCTGATGGTGCACCACCCAGATACATACAGGTTCCTATTACTTGCTCCCTACAACAGTCCTCCAGTCCCTGTCTGCTTCACTTATAGCTACTACACCTGCAACCTTCTTCCAAAGTTACTGTGCATTGCTGGAATGCTTCCCCCTAGACACAGCCAGAAGGGTCTGGAAGTTTATATATAACCCTTCAAGGTTAGCCTGTCACCAAATAACTGATGGTAGGTTTCAAAGTCCATCTCCTTGTCTTGAGGCAGGACAAACTCGATGATGTCATTTAGGTTCAAGTTTTCCTGTGGAATTATGCTAGGTCTGGATTACCCCAAGTTATATTTCATTGCTTCTCATCCTGTCCTGTTGCCCCACTTCCTCTCTGATATCTCTTGGGACCACTTTCTTAATAAATCACTTGCAAAGAAAGGTACTCTTATTTCAGGGCTAGCTTTTTGAAAGGTTGAGCTAAGATACTGGAACATGATCAGAAGCCAAGCATTTTTCTCTAACTCTGCACATAAAAGTACTACTCAAAAGATATACCCTGACTAAGGAAATTAAGATGAGGATGCTCCAGTTACTTTTGTGTCAATAATTCTGGACTTCCCAGAATGTGCTTGTTTCTAACCTGCTCTTAATTAAATCCAGTTTCCTTTCCAGTTTTCATTCCAGTTGTCCATTAACATATAATAGCCCCTATGATGTTAAAGTTTATTCTTACTCTTTCAACTCCTAACTTTTAACTCCAACTCCAAGATTCTGGTTTGGATTGACCAATAAACATTCCTAATGTTAATCTTCATCTAGTAGTTGGATACTTTCCCCAATTGGTTCAGGCCTAGGACTCGAGGTGTTTTCTTGCTTCTGGAAACTTGGGGGGTGGAGGCAGGGGAGGTAATGCATCAGGTACTCTGTTGGACAACCAGGATTTAAAAAGGGCTAAAACTGTGTCTTGAAAAATAGCACCATATTAGCAATCACTGGTGCAGTGTCTCTAAAATTCTAAATGAGGCACCCTTTAAAACACAGGAAACAAAAAAAAATAAAGAAAATTTACAACACTATTCCAGCTAAGAGTAACAGTCAACCTACTACAGTAGAGATATCCACTTATAACTAAGT
>NW_017731474.1:2117130-2157568 GCF_001890085.2 Hipposideros armiger
TCAGCCATTCATAACCTTTTTGCTGGTGGACAGTCTTGCCTCAGTGTTGATGGCTGCTGACTGATCAGGGTGGTGGTAGCTGGAGGTTGCTACTGTATGATACTGGCATAGAAATAGACACCGAACAATAGGGAGCCAGAAATGCACTCTCACATATATATAGTCAACTACTATTTGACAAGTGAGCCAAGAATAATCAATGAGAAAGGATAAATTCTTTAATTAATGGTGTTGGAAAACTGGATGATCAACATGCAGAAAAATGAAATTGGACCCCTATCTTGCACCACTCAAAAACTTAACTAAAAAAAAATTAACTCAAAATGGATTAAAGACTAAACATAAGACTTGAAACTGTAATATTCATAAAAGAAAACATAGGAAAATTACTCCTTGACATTGATCTTGGCGATGATTTTTTTAGATATGACACCAAAAAGCACAAACAATAAAATAAAAAAGAAATATGTGGAACTACATTAAAAAGCTTCTGCACAGTAAAAGAAGCAATCAACACAATAAAAAGGCAGCCTGTTGAATGGAAGAAAATATTTGCAAACCATATCTGATAAGGGATTAATATCCAAAATGGACAAGGAACTTACACAACTCAATAGCAAAGAACACACAATCCAATTAAAAACTGGGCAGAGAACCCGAAAGGACATTTCTCCAGAAAATACATACAAGTGGCCAAGAGGCATATGAAAAGATGTTCAACATCACTAATCATCAGGGAAATGCAAATCAAAACCACAATGAGCAATCACCTCATACCTGTCAGAATGCTATTATCAAAAAAACAAGAGATAAGTATTGGCAAGGATGTGAAGAAAAGGGAACCTTTGTGCATTGCTGTGGGAATGTAAACTGGGACAGCCACTATGGAAGAGTATGGATGTTTCTAAAAAAATAAAAAATGGAACTACAATATGATCCAACAATCCTACTTCTGGGTACATATGCAAAGGAAAATAAATTAGGAATTGGAAGAGATATCTGTACTCCCATGTGCATTGTATCATTAGTCACAGTAGCCAAGATATGGAAACAACAGGGTCTATCTATGGATGAATGCATAAAGATGTGTTGGGCAATTAAGTTCACGAATTTTACACCATGCACTTACATGGCACAAAGTTCGTGAACTTAATTGTCTGACTGTGTGTGTGTGTGTGTGTGTGTGTGTATATATATATATATATATATATATATATATATATATATATATATATATATATATATGTATGTATGTATGTATATAATTCAGGTCAGAGTTACTTGCCTAACATAATTTCCCAAGGTTTAAAAGAAGTTAAAGTCATTCTTCCACATGATCCTACTAAGCTACAATAACTCCACTATCTCTTAAACCCTTTACATCTAATAACAGCCCTTTATTACACCATTTCCAAGAAGTCCTTTACCTTGCCAGTCTCCAAATTTCTTCCATTGTCTTCTCCAGGATTTATGACATTTTTTTTGTTCAAGTGGACCAGAAGAAAGACATACTGAATTGATTAGTTATAACTGCAGTTATTTCCAATAAATTGGAAATTCCTTTTAAGATGATTCCAAGCTGACTTTCTCTTCTGCAAGGCCTACCTGTGGTCAACTTACCTTTCTGCTAGGGCTGCCTATAGCTTTTATGGTACCTTTCTGTGAATTAGAAAAAGGTTCCCTTTCTTTAAAGATGCATCTTTTCAGAGCACATGACTTGGCAAGTCACCAGTGACATTATGCTAAGAAAAATGCAACCCATTGAGTGGGAGGATGCAGCCCTGCTCATGTGAATTCTGCCTCTACTTGCCACCTCTGCCAAGCACCCTTATGTAACACACACACCGTGCAACTTTCTACATGGAAGGCCAGGTGAAGGCCAGTGCCATTCCTCTCCTTACTCTATTGTCAAGGTCAGAGTGGCCAGGTAGCCACAGACATCCACCTTTGGACTCTTGATGGTGTGAGTCTGGCACCAGTCTCTATGTTCTCCATACTCCAGAGACACAAATCAAGTTCTCCAAGAACCTTCATCCATCTCACTCTGCTTCCTCTGAAAGGCTGGGGCCTCTTCCCCTTCCTGTGAGGTAGGATATACCACTGCTATCCAACAACTCTTTCTCTCAAAAAAGAAGAAAAAAAGAATCCACTGCAAGACCCTATAACATTAACCCATTTATATCCTTGAGGGAATGCATGGCTCCTCAAGCTCTGTTGGCCACTTCCTTTGCAGCAGGTCGAGCTCAGGTGGTCAGGCACCTCATTTTGTAATGTGGAAATAGTTGTCACTTAGTGGTTTGTCCCCAGTCTTTTGTGATCTAAATCAAAAAGAAGTTTAAAAAAAAAAACAACCTCAATTTTTATGTCCTTTCACATTCATAAAATCCCATATTCATGTTTCTTCCAAAAAATGCAGAACCCTATCTCTCATTTATATTCAATCAGTTCAAATATTTGATGACAGCTGTTATGTGGTCTATACCAACGACTCCGCTTTCCATTGCCTGTTCCTCAAAAATGGCAGTGACTTTCAGGCCCTTCCCCGTTTTGATTTCCTACTTTGGTCATATTCTAATTTGCCATGGTCCTTAAAATGTTGACCTATAATTGAACATAATACTCCAGATGTGGCTTGGTCAGAATATGGAAAGACGATTACTTCCCATAAACCAGAAATTACACTTTTATTAATGCAGTCTAAGATCCTTGGCTTTTTAGCAGCCACATCACACTGAATTACAGAGTTGACTGTAATTCAGAATAATATCCAATTTAAAGCAAGTGCTATTCCCCTGCCAGCTGAACAGGGTTTCCCATTTTAATGGAGCATTTAAGTGAAAATGAGGTTAATATGTGACCAGAAGTGACATTAGACCACCAAAGCACGTTGTGCTCCTAAATTGGTTGACTAATAAGTGTCACAAATCAGCTCAAGTGAAACTGGAAGTGTCAACTACTCTGACTACTTGTCAACAGGAGGAGAAATTGGGGTGGGGTGGGGTAATAAGTCATTTTTTCAGTTATTCATAGGTATTTTGTCTGAAGGAATAGGCTTATTTATTATACAGTTTGCTCTCTTTATATTTTAATGTGATATTTAAAATTCAACTCCCTTTAATTTCTAAAATCAGCATGTCTCTGATTTTAAAATACTTGTTCATTGTAGAAATTTGGAAAATATGACACAGTTTAAAGAAGAAAAATTAATCTACATCCATCAAGATAACTACTGTTGTTTGTTTAGTGTCCATGCTTTTTCATTTGAAATTGCTTTAGCGGAAGGGAGCAGTCGTTTGAATTAGCACAGCTTTATGATAGTCATCTTTAATAGCCGAAGATAAATGCCACTGAGTGAGCCAGAAAATACTTCCCTGAACAATGCTCGAGGTGGACATAACTAATAACTCATTACACAAGAATTAGAGAAATCTGATCCATAATTTGTATCTATTAGATAGGACCATATGACACTACTACATTTATAGGTAAAAAAATGGTTGAATATTGGCAATATCATCTGATCCAGTATAGTAAGTTTGTGGTAATCTTGCCAAGAGTTTTTTGAATTTTGTAAATGTCTTAAGACATTTCTTCTATTGGGTTGTCAGAAAAGTCATGATGTATTTCTTCTGTTTTTCGTTGCAAAAATACATCATGACTTTTCCGACAACCCAATATATTTTATATAAGTAGCTCTATTTGGCAGGAGAATGGCAGAGACTGGAAACATACAAGCTGTCCACACCTATGCTTTTCAATGACTAAAATGCAAAGACTGAAAAGGTCAAAACTTTAGCATAAATGTTGATGTGTTAAGCATATTTTAACATACTTGTAATTTATTTGGTAATTGTGGTCTTAGGTAATACAGTTCTAAATTTTGATTGGTGGTGCCTGTCTGTTTTGTATTCTATTTCTAATACAGACAGTGCTGACCAGGAACTATAGATTAATGTCCTCAGGCTGGTCCAAATAATATTGGAGTTTCTTTTATCCCACTCTTTTACATTTTAAGGAAATCCCAGGCCTACCTATATGTCCATGCAAACACATTTTCAAATAGGGTGAATAAAGCCTCCCTCTTTTGGTCCCAATAAAATATCTTAAGAGTAGCATAAATTTAATTACTGATACCATTCTTCCATGTGGGTTGCACTTGAGTGAAATAGAAATACATTTTTTGTTGTGATTATTGCTTAGTGATCAACTGTTCAATTGAATTAGACTTCATTTTCCATTTTCCTTGCCTTTCAAGGTATAATTAAAGACTGATGTCAAATCTCACTCGAGCTCTCATCAATAATTTCCACTTAACCACTTTTAAGAAGACAGTCAGCCTTTGGGCTCAGACAAAGAGGCTACAATTCACAACTTAGTGTTTAGATGACCCTTAAAAGCCATCCCTGGTCAATAATTTAAACCAGTGTCCAACTCTCTGTATAAGGGGGAAGGAATTAACTTTTCATGCCCTCACAGCAATGTTTTACCTAGGTAGTGTAAATCATTTAGACTGAAAACATAACAAGATGAACAGATTTTTCTCTGTGCACATGGGTGAAGTGGACAGTCTAAGAAAAGAAAAATCAGTCATTTTCCTTATATTACACAGGAAACAGAATAGCAGTGCTGTGATTGAGCTGAGAAAGCTGCTTGTTAGGCTGATACGGGAAATGGAGAGGTCAGAAGCAGCACCAGATAGCTGTAGTGATTGCCGAGAAGCAGGTTACATGGAAAATAAATAGCATGCAAGCTATTATTTAAACATTGTTTTATTACTTACAATGAAAGATACTCTTCTCTTTATTATCTCCATTAATCCCCTCAACCACTCTGAGTGGTATTATATCTGCTTTACACAAAAGAAACCGAAGTTATGAGAAATGAAGTGACAAACTGGGTGCTGGACAGTGGAGCCAGAGGGTGAATTCAAAACTCCTGAATCTGTAGTCTGTGCTAACCTACAGCTGTTGAAACGGCTTTAAGTCATCTCCTTGATTTTCATAGAAAGCCAGGTGGGAAAGTATATTCACAACCAGTTGGTGGAGAGGTTTATCTCCCATCTGTGTATTGGCTATCACAGAGTTGATGACCTTTTACAAATGATGGTAAAGCCAAATTTCATGTCAAACTTCAAATCAGCAATGAAGTCAGCATGATGCTTGAAAAGTTAAATGTAAACTTGTTATCAGGTATGAAACAGTTTAGTTACAGTGATGATACTTTTTTATGTTAATTTTTTGGATGTCATATAATAAGTATATGTACATTTTTTCATTTTGAACAGAGTCCAAAAAGTACGGAAGGGTATAAAATGTAAACTAAATTACATCCCCAACCCATTTCCTCCTGAACTGTCGTCATTTTAACTATATCTTATTTTAGTTAATCTGGTACTTATCACAATACTTTAACAAATTGGCTCACATTTAATTCTACTTTTTTATTTATACATTTGCAATTTTTCTTTAAATTGTAAAAGATAAGCAATGAAACCCACTTTTACTACCTCCCACATAGCCTCCCTTTCTTTTCTCTGCCTTTATAATAAAAATTATAATATATTATATAATATAGTAATTATTAATCTATTAATCATCATAATTATAATTCATAATATAACAATATGTTATGCATTAAATATATAATATATAGCTATTATATATAATATAGTAATTATTAAGTTTTACTTTTTATTTAGATAGCTTTGCAACTGTAAATAGTATACCTGGTTAAATATTCATATATAAGACTGAAACACTATAAAGTTTGACAGTGAGTTTTTGTACATGGGTAAGGCGTCGTGTAAAGGGAAAACTTTGCCTCAGGGTAAAGGGGAAGATATGGGCTTTATGTACATGGGATGACTTGCCATAAAGCTAGCTCCAATTTATTGTACTAAAATTGGAAAAAATTGTTGGCATAGGTATAAACAGGAAGTGTCCTTTATAGCACAAGCTTCTGTAGGGGAGCAAAATGTGCCATGTTGAAATGTGTGTCTTTGATGTGAGGATTATTTTAGGCTGATTATTTTTAAGAAACAGATAACTCGGGAAGTGTTTCTTTTTACCTCTTCCTTAACTGCTAGAAGGATTTGAATAGAGGGCTGCTTCCCAGAAGAGAGTTATCTCCATAGATAACTGCAAAGAATATTAGGGATGTATAGGGAGGGGGGCAGGATTTAACAAGGCCTGCTTGTTCAAAGTCCCCTATGTGTCCTTTTGTCTCTGAATGGCATGGCAAACATTTACTTAACAAAAATTGGCTCTTCCCATCTTCCTGTAAATTGTCTTCCTCCCTTTTGAAGTCCCAGACCCCTATCCCCTTCCTTAGCTCAGGACAGCATATAAGCCTCAATTGCTTGACGTGTCTTTGGATCTCATATTCTTGTGGAGGATCTGTATGTACAAAATTAAATGTTTTTTTTCTCTTGATAATCTGTCTTATGTTAATTTGATTATTAGCCCAGTCGAAGAACCTGGAAAGGTGGAAGGAAGAATGTTTCCTTCTGTAACTTCTGTATTTGATGATTAGTGTGGGAATATTTTGTATGTTACATCTTGTTGGTAGAAGTAGGACTTATTAAATCAGTAGGTTTAGACAAACATTCCCTGATCAAGAAGAAGAAAACAGTTTGATCAGAAAGATAATTGCTCCAGAAATGATAAAGGAGAAGAGGCAATTCTTAGGGTTATGAGAAAGAGGGTTGGGGAGGTAGTGCAGAAGGGCTTGGGAAGGCAGTAATCAAAATGCCATGATGGAGATTTTAGACTCAGGGTAAAGGCGAAGACAGTGAGTCTGCGAGCTCCCAAAAATGTTTTGGCATGTTTTCTGTGTTTTTCCCATCAGCATATTTTTAAACAATATAGCTAAACCAAGTATTTTGGAATCAACTTTGATTTGCATGTATAACTTACTACCTCTGTGAAGGAAACATGGAAATGAGAAATTGTGGGGATCATTGTCCTGAAGGTTTCTAAGAATTAAGAGTGAGTTCCTAGTAATCATGCAGGAATTGACTGTTCTCCCTGTCACTTGTGCTCAATGCCTGAGAGTCTTCTTGGGAACCCTCAGATAAATTAAACACACACACACACACACACACACACACACACACACACACACAGAGCAAACAAACTAGTATTTTATGACTAACTGCACTTAGAGTAATAAGTTCTGGTAAAAAGTAAAGATTTTACTCTTCTCTCACTGTCTTTTCTAGCTTCATCAGATAGAATTATCACATAAGATTTTAGTTAGGGATCTCTCTGTCTTTTGAAACAGATATATGACTTCGTTACTGGAAGCAAAGTTAATGTGTATGATCAACACAGATTTAGATATCCATAGATACTACATTTGATCATTAGAAAAATTGAAGAGATTGCAATATTTCAATATAGAATAATGTTATTTTGCCCTTGAAAACTCTCCCTCCATGTAAGTTCTAAGGAAAAATTCCCTTCTTGTGTTTTTTCTCTACTGTCAACTACACTCTGACACCAGATGTATGGATATTTCACACATTCAGCAATCTGCAACACCAGCTAGGTGTCCTACAGTTTAACTCAATTCTGATACTATCTAACTGGAGTTAGCATCAGATCCCATAGGTTAAGAGCTTAGTCCCACTAGCCAGCACCACTCTCCCATTTCAGATGCCAATTACAAGTCCAGGTTGTTAATTTGCTAGAGTGAGCCACAGAATTTAGGGGAAATTTACTTAGTAGATTACTGATGTATTATAAAAGAATAAACTCAGAATCAGTCAGATGGAAGAGATGTATAAGGCAATGTATATAGGAAGGGGCATAGACCTTTCATGCCTGCCCTCTGCAGGTGTATCACCCTCCCCACATCTCCACAATTCAGTCACTCAGAAGCTCTCTGAATCCTGTAGTTGAGGGGTTTTTATGGAGGCTTTATTAAGTAAGCACATGTGATTAAATCATTGGTCATTGCTGATGGAATCAACCTCAGGCTCCTTTCTCCTCTCCAGAGGTCCTGGTGGTTGTGTGGGGCTGAAAGTTCTAACCCTCTAATCACAAGGTTGGTTTCCCTGGCACCCCCCCCCCACCTCCATCCTTAGGGGCTTTCCAAAAATCATCTCACAAACTTAATCAGGTGTGGTTGGAAGGGGTTTGTTATGAATAACTAAAGATGCCCTTTTTACCTTTGAGACTAAAGCTATGTCAGGAATTT
Source organism: Hipposideros armiger (assembly GCF_001890085.2). Classification (NCBI taxonomy): domain Eukaryota; kingdom Metazoa; phylum Chordata; class Mammalia; order Chiroptera; family Hipposideridae; genus Hipposideros; species Hipposideros armiger. The sequence goes on from NW_017731474.1 coordinate 2,125,330, forward strand.
GGGACAAAACCCAAATATTTATCAAAAGATAGCCCACATTGTTCTAATCATTTAGGAAATTACAAGGGCTTTGGGAGCTGTGAGCCAGATAACTTTGGACAAAGACTAACATGCATATTTCCTGTTATAAAACACAATATCACACAAATGTTATAAACAAAGGTGAAATTGAAGGTGAAATTAATTCCCACATTAAGATGAACTATTTTTCTAGATTTATAACCTATTGTTTCTTCTTTACCCAAATTATGTTGATGCTTCAAAGGATGTATTTAAGAAGTCAATAGTTTTTTTTTATCATCATCACTTTTAGGAAGAGAAGATATAAAAGTATTGTATTATTAAAATATGTTATAAAATAACATAAAATATGTTAGTTATGCTTCAACAGTTTTCTTTAAAATATGATTAATCCCCAAGAATTTTACAATCTACAGTGTTCTAACACAGTTTTTAGATAGGATTCTAGAAAGTAAAAATCTCTAAGACCTATAATTATTAATAATTTCATACTCTATATTTCAAATATAATTTTACAAACATGACCAATGGAAAACAGCTATATAAAAAGGACCCAATGTTACTATACATTTTACATAATAATTTTATATTCCTTTTCTTGCATTTATTAGAAATTTTCTTCTACCTACAATTTTTAACTGACAGAATCTAAGTAGCAATCAATACTATCTTTTAAGATATTCCACATACTATATTTCCTTCTAATTTAAGTATAATACATTTCATTTATATATAATTTTAAGATTCTTGAATTGACTAAGCAAGAAATATCACAAATAACCACAACTAATTTACAGATGTATTGATTCATCCTGATTTTTAGCATATCAGTCATATGTCAGAAGGCTCGTAGGGCTGAGTGAGAGTTTTCATCTATAAATCAGTGGTGGGTAGTGTTTTCCCAGTAGGCGTGGTTTGTAATCTCTGTCTGTGTGATGACTGTCTTATGTTATACTCCACTGACTTTGCAGTATTGCCATAACACGTTTATCCTCCCAGTTTGATGACACATAAAATTAGCTGCTTACACAATTGTGTTTCTTTGGGGACAGTGGGGTCAGTGACAACGTTTCATTACTAAGGAAAAACAAATCTGAGCCCCAACTCTGAGTCAATTCATTGAGCATACAAAAGTCGGGTTCTGTGCTAACATTTCACATTGGATATCATATCATTAAATCCTTACAACAACCCTAACAGGAAGTATTATCCTCATCTTGTTGACTCTGACACTGAGGCCCAGAGTGGTTGAGTTACTTCCTTGAAGTCACAGAGCACATAAACAGCAAAACAGAACTTGTTGTCTACTACACAATACTATCTCTTAAAGGACATTTCAGAGACAAAGGGCTGACAGGGCAAAGTCACCAGGAACTCTTCACAATCTTTGTGAAAGACATGGACATTTAGAAGTGCCTGGGGACTATACACAATTGTTTTTAATAACGATGTCTTGAATACATGTCAGGCTTGAGGGTAACTCTCATGGATGGACATTCTCATTCTTTCCATTGTTAAAGTTTATTTCATCTAATCCCAAGCAGTCCTCTAACATTTCCTAGACTATCCATTATCATGCATTCATCATTTCATCATTAATTAATAGAAATAAGTATGTACATTAAAGTATGTGGTTGATAATAATACTATATTCATTGATGTGCAAAACTTCTGCAATTAGGAGCTTTTATAAATCTGCTTAAGTCCACTTGGATATGGGGAAAAGGGAATACATAACTGGGGGACTAGATAATATAGTTTCAATTGTAGATTAGGAATTCTAGAGGAATTTAGTTAAGAAGAACTGCATTTGTTCAGCACCTATTGTCCAGCCCCATGGATAGTTCTGCAAGGATCACAGCAAAGGAGATAAATTTATGATATGTACAAGTTCAAAATTCACTGCCTTTCCTCTGCTCTATACAGGAAACATAATTTAACTTTAAAAAAAAAAACTTGGTGTTGTAGTAAATATAAAAGTGGCAGAGCAGCAACAAAGTCCCATGCATATGGTCATAGTTGATTAAAGGCTGCATGACTGACTGAATGAATGAATGGATGAGATGCTCATGAAATAAATGAGTATGAAGAAATAGTGTTAAGAAGTTTATGAGTTGAGTAGAGGTGGCTCCTATGGGTAGAAAGTCTATAATTCAGATTTTTTGGGTAGTCATAACTTTAAGTGATCTTATTTGGATTTAATATTTTCATGGCCACAGATATTACCAGATTAAGTTTTTTAAGAAGAAAAAAAAGCTTGTCAAAATATGTGTCCTAATTTGGGACTTAGAAATTAGGACCATACTTAATCAGTGTATATTTTAATAACTAACTGATGAGCTTTAAGGTGCTTGGGTTCTATACATTTCTTCCCAAACAACATAAACTGCACAAAGATGAACTTCCCCAAGAACATATTGCATTCTACATATCAAATATTTGAAATGAGAGAATTTATGGATGGTTTTATGTTTGCTATTTTAGCATGGCCTGTCCTCTTTTGCTTATTTTTTTCCCCTTTCCATAAAAGATCGGTACATTTTACCTGTGCAATAAAGCAATATTGTGAAAATAAGTCTCCAATCATGATTTATTCTGAATAGTTTGCATCAATGACAGATAATTCGCAAGATCTGTCTGCCATTTGTCTGCCAAGGGGTCTCAAAGGCTCGCCAGGTAACAGTTGTATCTAATACTCCTCTTTAAGTCATCCCCAGAGAGTCTTCATTCAGCTGGTCTGTGAAATGACTTGGGTGGCTAGCATCTGGGAAGAGGAACTTAGAAAAAAAGAGGGACAGAGATGAAGAGAGAGGAGAGAAAGGAGAAAAAGGAGAAAGGGAACAGGAGAGCGGTAGAAGAAGAGCAAGAGAGAATTTTACTTTGGCCTGGTGGGAACAAATTTCAAATTTTTGTTGTGCGTGTAAGAGGTGGATGTTTCCTATCAGAGCAAAATAAACAATAATGATGGGTTAGCAAAAGGTCCCAATTTATTAAAGGAAATGTGGTAATTTTCTCAACTGAGGTAGAAACTCACAGGAGGAAGCGCCATAAACACTCTCAATGTGTGCCTTAACAGCTGTCTTTTGCTGCCACTGCATTGTTAATATGGTGGGAAGAGATGGAGAGCAGCACCGCAGTTTCCTTCATTTGACTCCTCTATTTAACACACACACACACACACCACCAGCACCACCACCACCACCAGGCAAATATTTTAATGATTAACTCTTTAGACCTTCATTTGCAACAGATTTCTAAAAATAGTAATAAAAGATGCCAGCGTAAACCACAGTGCTGACTGGCTTTTATTTCCTGTCCATCATCTCCAATTGTCTTGTTTGTTCCCCTGAATCCTGATCAGGCACCATTACTGCACTCAGTGTCCACAGCACTCTTGTGAAGGAAAAATTAATTCTGAATCACTGGCCCCATAACTGCCTGTTCTTCACATTATCTGTCAGGAAAATAAGCAGACAATAGCTGGCTAAGTGTATTTCTGTTAGCTGCCATTCAAAGGAAAAGGGACAGGTGTTCAATGGGGCTTCTTTCTTTCCTCAACTGCTATTTAACAATACATACAGGAGGAGTTTAATTGCCTGCACCCACCTGCACCCTTGTCATTTCTTGGTTTTATTGGTTTTAATGAAAATATTAAGTGCACTCTAGGAATAGCGGCTAAGTGACATTTTGATTGAAATATACAGGGAAATGTATAATGGAAGCAGGCACTATTATAATTTTAATAGAAACGGAAAGAAGTAACAGCCAGAACAACATTGTGCTATTGTCATGCATATAGTTAGTCCTAAAAAAAGGTAATTGTGGACTGAAGAAATGGTTGCAAAAAGAGCCTTTCACCTTAGCTACCTGACTTTTTTTCCCTAGAAGGATAAAGTGGCCAGGCTTTGACATGTTTTCTTTCATTAGATAACCCTTAGGTAGCATCCACGGTCAAGTATGCTTTGGACTCTCTTTCTGCTTCTCTGGAATCACAACTCATTAGAGTTTTTAGAGGGAACTTGGATTCATTGACAAGAATACGGAATGAAAACAATGACTCTGCCGCTGACCAGGTAGAACAAGGGCCAGTGGCCTCTTTCATCAGCCAGCAAAGGCTTGTGTTTCTGCCTGAACCTATTTCCTAGACTTAAATAGAGAAAAAAAAAAAGTCAAAGTAAAAATTGCTCTATGAATCATTCTCAATACATGTAATGGCTTAATTTTTGCTATATTTCGATCTTTCTTCGCTAGAAGAATAATCACTTGTTATGTAATAAATGCAAAGCAAAGCAAAAAATAATCATCATTTTTAGCGAACATGTATACACATACAAGCACACACACAAATTCTTCCCTAGACTTTAAATTGCTAGTGTAGAAAATTAAAGATCTCATACATTTCACATATTTTTATTTAAAGTTAGAGTATTTATTTTTCAGTGATCATTGAGTAAAAGAAAATAACAATATGTCCTTCATTAAGAAGGTTTCTAAATGTATATAGCCATGTAAATAGGTAATATGTATATTTTTTCTTCATTGAGTTCTCTGCTTAACCATGTTAGAAAATAAATGTTTATAACATATTGCAATGCCAAAGGATGAAGTAGAAACCAAGCAGGACATGTGTCACACACTTGTACATAAATGTAATTGTCCCAGGTATTTTTTTGCCCAGTGCACAACTAGATAAATGATTTCATTCATTCATTCATTCATTCATTGTCTCATTCATTCATCCATCTATCCATCCATACATTGTATTAGAATCTTTTCGGCTATAATTTGTAGAACATTCAACTAAAATTTTCCTAAGAAATAAATGTCATTTGTTAACTCATAACAAGAAACCCTAAGAAAGGGTAGTTCTATGTTTGGTGCAATTACTTAATCAGGTCATAAAAAAACCAAAAAAACCCCAGGCACTTTTCACATTTCTTTTCATTCATGAAAAGCCTATTGGTTTTTATTTCTATGCCTGCCTCTCTTGGTTGCAAATTGGTTATGAGTTTCACATTTTTAAATGACAATATTCAAAGGCAGGAAATCTGAGAATCTCTCATTATTTTTGAAGAAAATCCAAGAAACCTCAGGTTCCATTGGTAGAACTAGGTCACAGGGCCTCCCCTTAACCAATTCCTGAAAAATGAGGCTTGGAAGTTTCATTAATAGCTTAGACCACCCATGATTCTGCCTGGGCCAGTGGATGCTGGTAAATATTTAATAATCTGCTCTCTGGAGAGAGAGAAAAAAAGCAAACACTGATTATGTGTTGGCTGATTTCCATGGTGCAAGCACTTTCATCATGGCTGATTTCAAGCTACCAACATGACTTTGCTAAGGTGGAGTTTTGAAAAGATGTGCATAGCTGGCTCCCACAAACCAATGTGAACTATCTGCAGCACCCCACTAGAATGGGTTCACAGTCCCTGAGCCTAATGCCACCCAAATCCCCAGCTCAAGTGGGATTATTCTAGAGAGAAATTGGCATGTAACTTGTAATGTCTGCCACATTCATTTGTCATTCATTTAACACATAATTTTGAAACCCCCTAGGTGTCAAACATCAAAGATAAGTACTAGACACCTTTGAGGGAACTACTTTGTCTATGACTCTTTATCAGAGTCTGCTCATTCTCACAATTCCTGTTGATTGGGCAGTGAGTAATGTATCATATGATCACTCCCCCTAGACACCCCCCACCCCACCCCCGCCCCAGCCATTTTAATTGACCTAAAGTACAAGCTGATGATAGGGCTGGGCAGAGAGGGCTTATACAAATCAGACTTTGGAAGTTATTTATCAGTGTTTAATATTGGACCTAGTACGTTTTGTTCAATTAAGGCAAGCTGGCTTAATGCTATATAAATAATCAATTGAATGTGATAAAAGGAGGTGGGGGGAATGAATGGAGCTGATCCTCTGAGAGTAGAAAAATAAGGAACATGATGCGGTGAGAGATACATAAAAAGAGTGATCTCAATTTTTGACTTTTGGTTCTAATTCACCTGAGGCCCAGCTGTACCTCACTCTTTGTTCTTGAATAAAGCCTTTAAATACATCCTTTTGGGTCACCATTTTATGTTTTCCATTGATTAGAGTTTTTTAAATAATTATTTTTACTATCTCAAATGGGTTTTAATTTCATGTAATTACTATTTGTAATCAAAATAGTCTTAACTGAAATAGAACACAACAGTGAATATGAAACTATTCCTGCCAATGAGCCCATGATCTTACAGTGGAGATACGGAAATAAACCAATAGGCAATGGCTTTACAGTGTGAAAATGCTTCACTTATAGTACACAATAGTGGGGGCACATCAGAGGAACACTTTTGCCTAGTCTTTAGGGGACAAGAGAAGGTGATAAAGAGTTTCAGAACCATCTTAACTTGTAACATCAGAAAAATCCTTGTTCACTCTAATTATACGATTATGTTTTCAGGTAAAAAAAAATTTTTTCATAACTCTATCCCTAGTCTTTCCAGATTCTGGGAACTCTTGTTTATTGGACCAGAGAATATAACCAAGTGTCATCAGCACTATTAAGTCAAGGCAAAAACTCTCCCTAATAAAGAATGGGAAAGGTGTGTCTCACACATAACCTTAACACAAAGCACATTTGTGCAGGGGACATTAAGGAATGTATGTGAGGGCCGGCCGAGTGGCTCAGTTGGTTAAGAGCTCGCTCAAGAGTTTGAGCTCTGAGCAACAGCGGTTCGAGTCCAGCCCGAGCTGAGCAGCCGCTGAGCTGCCAACAGGTAGCAGGATGGCTCAGCTAAAAACAAAAAAAACAAAAAAAACAAAAAAAAGGAATGGATGTGGTATCATTACTTCCTCTAAGTAGTTCTGAAGAATTAGGCTGTTCAAACATAATGAAAAAGATAACAGGGAAAAAAAATTGGAAAATGTTGTTGAAAACACCTTTCTTCTGAAGTATGATTTGGGAGTCCTATCTTACATAGGTAAAATAGAATACATGGCTCCATAAGCAGAGTTCTCTGTTTGAAGAACTTTGGCACTTGATTAAGTTCTTCCCAGTGCATGCTGGGTAATAGGCGGTCTATTTTGGAGGCATGTTTCTAGGTAAAATACAAAAAGAATCAGTTATGTATTTCATGCAAACTCTTCCTCTTCCTTCATTATTGGCCTTTACTTCCTGGCTCAATTTCAGTTTATGCAATTACACCCCGATTATTGGAAGCTCACCCTGCTGTCACTTCAATTGGTTAAGGTGTTCTTCTTTACCTCTCCTTTAGTAGCCTGCTAAGTGTCTGTAGGGACTGCTATTACATTTGCTGCATCTTCTGTTATCAGTGAAACCATCTCAGGGCCACATATTAATAGCAGAGGCTACCAGGATTAGATGGCAGAAATCATCCAAGTGTGTTAAAAAGTCTTTGTCTTTCAATGAGAGAGTTGGAAAATATATCAGTATGAGCATTAAAGGTGTGTTCCATCAGCCACTATTCATTCAAGTATGTGGTAAAAGGTAACCCTTTATAAAATGTCTTTAATAATGTATAATTACCAGAATAATTAAAGCAGTGTTTCTTAAGTGGGGTCCGTGGATCACTGATACTAGGACCCTAAGAATAGAGAACTATTAAACTGAAATTTTCTGTGGTCCATTTCAGACCTCCTGAATCACGATATCTGAGATTGTGGTCAGGCATATGAATTTTTAACAAGAAACCTTATATTCCTTACTTTTACTTTTTCTTTGGTCTCTCCTAACCACACAACCATCTCCATTGAATTGTTGAAATAATTCTTGAATCAATTAGAAGAGGCTAAGTTATAATACATGAAAAACTAAACACCTAAACATCAATGGCTTAAAATAATAAAATTTTATCCTTATTCATGCTGCATCCCCATTGTAGGTTAGCTGATGGCTGTGCTTCATGTCATCTTTACTCAAGGACATAGGCTATCAGAACAACCACCATCTAAAACATCGTAAGTCACCTTGGCAGAGGGAAAGAGGGCTCTGGAGGGTCTCCATCAGCAATTGAAAAATCTTTCTGGAAGGGATTCCTTCAAGAAAATAGTAGTTGTGGTCCTAGACCAACTACCAGGACCCAGGAAATAAAATCCTACCCTATCCCAGGGAAGGAGAGAGCAAGAAATAGTCTTTGAAGAGCTTTGATGACTATGGTGCACAAACTTGGAAACATTCCCTTAGACAAGGCCTCTAAGCAGAAAGAAAATCACATGTTCTTATTTCTTACTTCTTACTCTTCCTTACTTCACAGAGAAAATAAAGTCCAAATACTGCAAATTATACTATAGGCTATAGAGAATAGTCAGTTCTCATTATTCATGGTAGTAATATTATATAATGTTGCTGGGAACATTAAGTTCATAAATACTAAAACATTGCTCCTAGAAGAAATATAAGGTTAGATTCCTGTGAACCTCTGGTCACAATATTTCTGTCAACCAACCAATACATAATCTTGTTTATTGTGTGATTCCATTTAAGACATATTTAATACATACCAGGGGTGCCAAAAAAATGTATACAAGTGAACACCTCAGTCAGCGTTGCTCAAGCAGTAGTTTGCCATAATCAGAAGTGTCTGGATGCTGATGGTAACCACTTCGAGCACCTCTTGTAATTGCAGAAGTCAAACATGACTTGTATTCATCTTTTGTTACCGGTATATATTGAGTATTACAGTTTTAATACAGTTTTCCTTTCTTAAAATGTGTGTACTTTTTTGGGCACCCTCTGTATTATTAATGTGTTAATATTGAACTCACGGCCAACAGTACTATAACTCATGTATGAAAAAACTCATATAACACATGTATTTTCTCCATAAGGCATATTACAGTTTTCTGGTGCTTAGGAACTCTAGACAGCTCCTCAGCACTATGCTTGGGGGACACTTCAAACAGTGAAATCACCAACAGGAAGTACATACGTGAGAAAAACTTGGCACTAAATAAACTGCAAAAAGATCATGTCTACACACGTTAAGCTGGAAAAAATTCAGAACACTGACAACAAATGCGGGTGAGTATGTGGAGCAAGAAGAACTCTCATCCATTGCTGGTGGTATGCAAAATGGTACAGCCACCTTGGAAGACAGCTTGGCAGTTTTTAACAAAACTAAACATAATTTTACCATATGATCCAGAATCATGCTCGTTAGTATTTTCCCAAAGGAGTTCAAAACTTATGTTCACACAAAGAAATTTACAGAAGCTTTCTTTATAATTGCCCAAACTTGGAGGCAACCAACATGTCCTTCAGTAGTTGAGTAGATAAATAAACTGTGGTACATCCAAACAATGAAATGTTATTCAGCCCTAGAAAGAAATGAGCTATCAAATCACTAAAAGACATGGAGGACACTTAAATACATGTTACTAAGTGAAAGAAGCCAATCTTAAAAGGCTACAAACTATATAATTCTAAATTTATGACATTCTGAAAAAGGCAAAACTCTGGAGACAGTAAATTATTGGTGGTTGCCAGGGGTTAGAAGAGAGGGAGGGATGAAATGGCAGAACACAGAGGAATTTTAGGGCAGTGAAAGTAATCTATATGATACTATAATGGTGGATACATGCCATCATAAATTTGCCCACACCCATAAAATATGCAACACCAAGAGTGATGCCCAATGTAAACTATGGACTCTTGGTGGTAATGATGTGGCCATGCAGGTTCATCTATTATACAATAGCTAATGTGCCACTCTAGTGGGAGGTGTTGATAATGGAAGAATCTATGTAAGTGTAAGAGGGTAGGGAGTGTATAGAAAATCTCTGTACCTTCCCCTCAAATTTTCTGTAAGCTGAGACTATGTACATCGGGCAACTCAAATTTTTGGCATTCTGCATACATCCACAGGTGATCCAGGAAGTGCTGTGAGTATTAATTTTAGGGTTACAAATAAATTTTAGGGGCTAAGAAAATTCACAAAATATGGAGTCCACAAATAATAAGAATTGACTATATAACAGCTTTATTCTGAGTTAATTCTGCCATGATCCTTGATTTGTAACATGTATTTGGCTTATAGTAGGTTATAGCTATCATTCCTATGATTTTAATATGAGAAACTAAATTTCCATTTCTTCTTAAGACATCAGTGTTGATTTTCAGACTGATCTGCTTTCAAATACCGGTTCTACCCCTTATTTACTATATGTCCTTAGACAAGTTGTTTAACCTTTGTGAACTTTAGATTTATCATCTATAAATGGGAGGAAATGATATCTAACCCTGCATAATTGTTGTAAAAGTAAAGAGATGACAAATATAAAACAGCTACCACTCTCCCTGGCCCATTGTAGGAGTTGATGAGTAACTGCTATAATACCTATTACAAAGGCACCAAAGAAAAGTAAATAGGTCCTGTGAGTTGGACATAGGCACATATGAGAACTCATTTATGTAAAAATTCACTCTTCCAAGCATTCATTTATTCATTCATAATTTTAATATTTACTGAAAGCCTATAATATTCCAGATATTGCACAGATGCTGAAAATGCAAAAACTAACATTGAATTGAATAGGTGATATATAAGCAAATCACATAAAATGAAAATAAGTGTTTTGTTGAAAGCAACACAGACTGGCAAGACTGGGTTTCACAAAGGAGATGATTGCTATGCTAAATCTTAAGGAAGTATAAGAATTTATCACATGAAGGAAATCAGTAACAACATTTCAGGTAGAGAAATTTGCTTGTACAAAAGACTTGAAGTGAGAGAGAATATGGCACATTTTGAGAACACCAAGAATTGTAACATCATGCAAACTTAAGGTTGTGTATCAAAAGAAGGAGGTGGATATGTGAGAAGAGACCAAATCAGTTTAGCTAAAGATTTTTAAACTTATTCTGAGCTCAACTGAAAACCAAAGGAAAGTGTTAAAACAAGGATTGATATAATTCAACCGTCATTTATTTCAATCACTCGGTCACTGATATGGAAGACAGTTTGGAAGAGCAATACTGGGGGAAGGGAGACAATTTATGAGGTTATTATATTAGTTTATTGGGAGGGGTTGGAAGCTACCCAGTGGTGTGGAAATAAACGAAGATTCACCCAAATGAGAACAAGCAAAAGCTTTTTATTCAGAACTTGGTATAGCAAGAGAGTTAGCCACTGTCACTTGCATTTGGCAGAGACTCAAAGGCAGGCAGAGGAGTGGAAAAACTTGATAATGGAAAGAAACGGAAAGCCTCAGGCGTGCCCTGGTTGGAGGCAGTTGACATGCAAAAGCCATAGGCAGCTAACTAGATGTGGGACATACTGTGTGATTGGCCAGGGGTGCATATATGGCTTTCTCTGGTTGGTCCTTAGTTGGAAATGGGGGGAAATTAGAGAATACTTCAGTTATTAAGTCCTGGCTGTTTTGATCCAATGGTTATAGGGGTTATTGGTTGGCCTCCCGGACTACTTGATAAAGACAGTAATTAGACTTCTTGGACTTCTAACTATAGGATGGAGGTTGGCTTCCTTGGCTGGTTGCAGTAGATTGTGGATCAGAATCCAATTTTTCATGTAGTCTGGCCATTGTCTGATGGTGTGTCCAGTCTCTCAGTGCATTCTAGGAAGATCATAAGGGATCACTGAAATAGAAAACTGATATTCAGACAGGATATGTGACTTGCCTGTGGTCACATACCCTAGAGTGAGGTGGGACAAGAATTAAAAATTTCTTTGTGCTGTCTTGTGCAATTTACAATGCTGCATCTAATGGCCAGCCGAATGGCTCAGTTGGTTAAGAGCTCGCTCAAGAGTTTGAGCTCTGAGCAACAGCGGTTCAAGTCCCGGCCTGAGTTGAGCAGCCGCTGAGCTCCCAACAGGTGGCAGGATGGCGCAGCTAAAAAAAAAAATGTACAATGCTGCATTTAAACTAACTGATAAACAGCTATGATAAAAGGTGGGAGGGTGACACAGAAAATTCCTATTCTACTTCAAGAGCAAAAGTAAATTAGATTAGTATATACCACTATGTTGTAGTCTTTCCATAGTCTCCATGAAGGGGAAAAATATCCATTGTCTGCACTTCAAAATATTATCTCTCATCTTGAAAACTTGCTCCTTTTCATCAAGTGACATCATGATTTTCTTACTACTGTATACTTTACTCTTTATATTCTGTGCAAACTTGGAACTAAAAGACTAAAGTAGAAAGTAAGAGGATGGAACTGTTTTTATTTGGATGAACTGTTTGAACCTGTATGTCTAATCTCAAGGAAAAGATACTTCTTTATTTCTTCTCTTCATGCCATTTCAAGTTTTGTGGTTTTTTTTTCTTTTTGCATGGGAAAAAACACTGAACCATTTAATTTGAGACAATGGATTAAATGTTAGTAAAGGTTCCTAAATTTGATGCTGAGTAATAGAGACCAATATCTGAGGATTCAAAAGCTATTGGCAGAGTGAGGGAGGCTGACAAAACTAGAGATAAAATAGAGATAGAGATAAAATAAGCATATCATCTTGGTCTTCCCTGCTTGTCCCAAGCCCAGTAAGTAAAGACTGATGACATGAAAGTGCTTTTTTTAAAAAGGAGTGCGAGGGGTTTAAAAAAAAAAAAACTGATAGTAAATTGTTTCAAAACGTCAAGAACAAAATATTTCCAATGCCTCAAGTAGTTATTTTCACCCAGTCAGATGCAGCAGCAGAGTGAAGAGGCTGCTTACCTAGAACTAAGGCCATTTGTGTGTACCACTACCTCTTTCTTCATTTTATTAACTCAGTCAGACTCCTTCCATGTTGTAGGAAGTCGTACTTGAGAGAACACCTTCAAATGCCTAACGACTGAAACCTTTTCAGTTCCTAGCTCCTTCTGCTTTGCTGGCCCTCACTGAAAACTATTGGAAGAAATGAGTTTAAGGAGTAGAGCATTTCTGGTCTCCTCCCCTTATAAATGGGCTTAAAAGGAAAAAAATATTTCAGACAGGGAAAATTCTCCTGTCATATGGGGTTCACATTCCCCCTCAACCCTCTTTATGCCCCCAGAACTGACTACTTAATGTCAAAACTGATGAGGAACCTCATTATGATCTTTGGGGGGAAACACCAATCTTGGACCACAATGTAGAACACAGACTAAAGTTTTATTAATTGACAATATGAAAATAATATATGTAATCATGTGGATCAAACACTACTAATCTTTAACTCGTTTTACCAAAGTAAGCCCTTCAGATAGTCAAAGAAGAAGTATAGTATCAAGATTTCATTTCTAGAAAACTACACACCCCAAAATAAAATCTGCAGAAGCTACTGGGACTGCTAGCTACAAAAAAACCCTACTTCCTGAAAAGAGAGAAGCAGCAAGTAGCCAAACAACTGAAGCTTGACATTGTGTCAAGCTCCTGAATCAGAGTACCCCACTAATTAAAATACTTTAAGAGCTCCATGCCATGCAGGGTGAGGTTCACACTCTTTGCAAGGCTTGTCCAGTCTTTCAAGACTTGACCCTGGGCCACTTCTCCAGCTTCTGCTGCCAACCCACCCAACTCTCCCAAACTACACTGCCCCCAGGGCTCCTCTCCAGCCATAGAACATTTTATTTATTTATTTTTAAGAGATAAGAAATCATACTTTAATTTGTTAGGTAAAATGTGGATTATAAAATACGTTTTGCCAAAGGTTAATATTTTTAAATATTGAATTTCTATTTTACTTCCCTTACCAAAAAATGCATTATAAATGGATTAAAATTACTTTGAAATTAAGTTGTAAAAGACTTAGAATAAATAAACATTAAACAATTTTGCATGAGTATTTTATAGGAGATTGAAATGGGGCTCTTTAAAACATGGGGTGATAAATAGAAACTATAAGTGGAGAAACAGAGCAATTTAATGACAGAATCTTTAAAAATGCTCTAAATGATCAAAATTCTGTAAAAAAAATTTTCAGTAGGCACACAGAAATTCTCTTTGCCTCACATATGACGCGACATTAATTTTACTAGTAGGTACAGAAATTTACAAATAAAAGTGAAAGAGATGAACAAAACAAATGAAATGCAATGAATAAGTCATGGAAGAAGAAATACAGATGACTGGGCAACATAAAATTATTTATCATCATACATCTGGCAGGATCTCATGGGAGACTTAGGGATCAGAGATGGGTGGGACATACTATTTCTGCCAATGTTTCCTTTTTCAGAATTGGTTACATGACACNNNNCACCCCCACCAGCCCTCTCCCCCAGATGCAGTGGAGCTACAAAATTTCATATTTCTATATGCCTAGAATGAAAATACATGTTTTGGTGGTTATACAACTTTTTTTTGCCTTTTTTTTTTTTTGCTATCTTTTTAATTTTTTAAAATTTAGTTTCAGGTGTGCAAAACAATGTAATAGTTAGACATTTACACCCCTCACAAAATGATAACTGTCCTCCCCTAATCTACTACCCCTCTGGGATTGTACATAGCTGTCACCGTTCCACTGACTCCTGACCACTGCAGTGTACACCTGAAGTTGAAGCTGAATAATAATGAATGTCAACTATAAATATAAATATAAACATAAATGTAAATATAGTCACAGGATGTGCAGCCATAGAACATTGTAGCTTGCTCCTACCCTCCTTACACTTTACCTGCCTGACCAACTTGTCTATTTCTCAAAACCTTGAGCCATTATTGTTTCTTCTGTGAAGCCTTCTGTAACTTCCCTTTTTGTGTCCCAAGAGAATTGTATCTCTTCTTCCTTTGTTCTACCACCATTTCTTGTATTTACTCAATAATCTTTGCACTCAGTAATGTTTATTATAAATGCGCCAGTCTTCTCCCCCAGGGGTAAAACCCCTTGAAAGCAATAAATCTATCTGTCATCACTCATCTCTAGAGCCAAGTACATTCCCTGGCATGATAGTAGGTGCTTAATAATTATTTACTGAATAAATGAATTAATGTATGACAGCAGCCCAAAATTCTTCTTCTGACCAACAGACTTAATATATTTTTTAAAAAGATATACCCAATAATTCATTTCCCTTGTTAAGACATTGTAAAAATGGCATCCATAAACATAACTAATGCTTACTTTTATCACATAGGTATTTGGTTTATATTAAACCTTTGGTTATTCTAATATCTGCAGTCTTCTAGGATGTGAGTCTAAATTAGTCATATCTTCTCTATTTAACTCATAGAGCTTGTTTCCTGTTAAGTTCAGTGATATATTTTATTGTGAGTTCATACAGCTTTAATGCTTATCTATGGAAATACTTTGAGAGAAAATCTTAAGTGTGTGCCTCCAAACAGGTTTGTTATTAAGTTATGATAGATACCTCAGGACAATCAGCAACCCATGCCAAATATAAACTAAATTTGGGGTTTGTGGATTTTTTCAGACTAAGGGTTATTATAAATTCTGGCCTAAAATCCACAATTACATAGGCTTAGGTTAATAATGCTCGGAGAATGAATTTCTTTTTTTGGTTTTACCAGGGCAAGGACAACACAGGCATGTGGAATTTGGAAGGTCCCCTATATCACTCTCAGTTTTAATGATTTGCTAGAAGGACTCACCAAACAGAAAAACCGTTAAATTTGTGGTTACAATTTATTATAACAAAAGGATATAGATTAAAATCAGCAAAAGGAAGAAGCACATAGGGCAGTGTGCAGGAGAGTTTTAGGCCTGAGATGCTAGTTGTGTTCTCCCAGCAAAATAATGCAGAGTACCCTTACGGCTCCCAGCAATGATGCGTGGCAATATGCATGGAGTATTGTCTATCAGAGAAGTACACAAGAGTCTTGAGGTCCAGAGTTTTATAGAGGCTCAGTCATGTAGACATGGCTGATTATCTGTGTGGCTGACCTTAGACTCTCGCCTCTCCAGGAGTCCAGTTGCTCCTGCATGACCCAAGGCCATCATCATAAATTACAATGTTAACATAGACTATTTGGCATGGTCCATGAATATCAAACAGGACAATCCAAGAGCTTAGAGGCCAACTCACAAAAGCTAAGGCCAAGGTTAATCCCTTATTGACTAGCACATATCCCTACTGTCTCCCTTTGTGGGTTTCCCACCCTCCTTAGTTCACCCTTTAGAGTTGTCTCACTAGATAGGCCCTAAATTTATTGGGGATCTCAAAATGGATCTTGTACCTTGGCTCATCTCAGACTTTATTTCTAGCCCCCAGTGGATAGTATATTAAAACCCATGTTCTGGTCTACCTGCAATGGACACATCCCCCAGACAAAACAATGGCCCCAGATTTCCCTCACCTCTGTGAATTCATGGTATCTTGTTATTTTTGGTTTCTGGAGAATTACCGTACCGTCTCATCCTCTCAGTCATGAATTAAACTAGAGGTAATATTTTAATATTAAAAAATTTTAATTGTGATTATGTTTGAGCAGATTCTGTAAACATCTCATGTTTCATATTTTTAGTAATGGAAATTATGGCATCTAGGGGTAAAATCTTGGAAACATCTTTTTATCCTTGCATTTCACATGCAATCTACTGGTGAAAGTAGCTGTTTACTGTCTACCTAACCTGAAACAGCCTCCTTTGGAGTGAAATTTCTATTAAGGTAAGCCCTTAAGAAAATCCCTTGCATGAGGCTTGAGAGCCTCCTGCCCTCCATTTTTCCTTCTCATGGGAAGAAGTTCAAATGAAAAGACTCTCATTATTATGCACAAGCAGCCTATACAAAAATCTGTTTCCACAAACAGGATCTCTATCTGCAATTAGGAAGAACATGTGATGGCTAGGAGTCCCCTGTTATTCGTTTATTATTTGCTTGTTCTTTTGATATACCTATATGATTTATCTTTTTTTATTCTTTTTCTGGAAAAGATTAAGGGTAAACTTGCTTATCAGTGTCACCAAGAAGGTAAAAGAAGGTATGATGGTAAGTCACAATAGGTTCTTTCTGCATCGAACAAGACAATTCCCATCCCCCAACATTTTTAAAATTGTCCCATTAGGGACTTCATGGAGGGAGAGAAAGCAGATTCCAAAATAATTTCTTCTTACTTGACATCTTATAGTAGTCAAATGCTCCTCTTATGGGCTATCTATACTTCCTTTTCACTTAACACCTGATAGTCCATCTTCACCACTAGATCATTCACTCACTGAAAACAAGTATTGTGACTTTGAATCTTTGTGTCCATGGCTCTACTTCAGTAAATAGTAGATATTTGTAAAAGTCTGTTGATTAGAAAATCAACCAACTTACTGATCTCTTTATTAAAATGCATTTTTAAATAAAATCTTAAGCTTGGCTTCAGACATTTTTCTGTATATATCTCTCCCCTGTCCAAAAACTTTTTATTGATCTCTGTTACCTAAATGCTGAAGTTCAGCCTGGTGTCTTGCATAATCTGTTGCTAATCTCAGTTTCCAACTTCATTTTCCACTCTTCCAGGTATGCCCCTTATATTTTAGCCAACTAATTTATTCTCTGTATATATGCTGTATTCTTCAACATACATTCTTTTTGCACAAGTCATTTCAGAAATCTGAGGTGCCTTACTTTCCATCTTCATGTTGCCAAATCTTACCAACCCTTTAAAGTCTCCCTCAGTAATACCTTCTATTGAGATTCAGCCTCCTATCCGAACCCCTCCAACACATCCTTTATCTGCACCATCATCAGGTATTTAGCACAAATCATACTTTCCAATTTCTTTGCTACTTTTCTGAATGCCATTTGATTTAAATATAATAGTCCTGTGTAGTTATCATTATTGTTATCCTCATTTTCCAGAGGACAATCTGGTACTTCTTGTGTTGTCTCTGACAGTACTCATCAAACTTTAGGGTGTATCCGTATTATCCAAAGAACTCCTTAAAACACAGATGCCTGGGCCCCACACCCATAATTTCTGATCCAATAGATCTGAGGTGGGTGCAATCATTTGGATCGCTATCAAGTTACCAGGTGATGTTAGTGCTGTTCTGCCAGGGACTATGTTTTGGGAATCATTGGTCTTTGATGTTGCAGCTGCCTCTCTGCATCCATTTCATTGAATGAGGCAGAGTGAGTGCCTGGGCAATGGTAGATTCTACATGATCAAAAGAAATAGTGAATACCTTCAATCCCACACTGCCTCCTCCTGATATTTAATTTTATTTTATTAGGTTAAAAATAAATTAGAGGAAAAAACACAAAGTGACAGAAGGAAAGGAAAGGACTTCTGTGAAGAGTCTTGTATTATTTGTTTATATTAAGTTTCATTCCAGTAATAGTGGGAAACAATTGAGAATGTTAAATCCTGATCCACTATTGCCCAATGGTAAAATTTTAGACCAATTGAGGAGAAAATAAAACATTTCTACTATTTTAACTTTATGGATGAAAAAAAGGGGCTTTGGGAGCTTAATTTTACTTTAGACTCAGAAGTGTGCTTTTTAATGTAATATTGAATGAATGGAAAATTTGTCAAGAACAAATTTTAACCTTAATTTTTTCACAAAGGGAATAGGAAAACAGGCCTCTGGAGGATTTTTCAAATCATATTTTAATTATCAGATGCTGTTAATGGGAATATTGTAATGTAGTTTTTGTTTGTTTGTTTGTTTTCATTGCCTTTAGATTTTCTGAGCAGCAAAATAGTGTAACATTTAAACAATACAATATGAAAAAAGAACAGCCCTTCCCCCTTTTGGGCTTTCAGGACAGAAATTAAAATTTCTCAAAGGTGATTTCCCATCAAGTAGGCCAAAGGTTCAGCAGTGTGGATCTATCTGAAATTGAGATTTATTTTTATTTTCCCAGAGGTTTCTGAGAATTGACCTGTTACTGCTCTCTGATTATCTTCAGAGATGGTATAACCTAGTGCATGACCCTCACATATTAAAATTCTGAGATAATGAGTTTAAAAAAGAAAACTCCACAATGTATAGGCTATGATTAAAAGACACAGGGTTGTGAATAAGATGGTTATTTGAAAACAGAAACAGCAAAAAATAAATAAATAAAATAAGACATTCTTAAAGACTATTATTCACATCCTCATTATCTCTAGCCTGGATTACTGCCCAATATGCTTACCAGCCTCCTGCCTAAGTGACCTCCATTTGAGTGCTCTTTCTAATACGATTGTATCACTGCCCTGCTTAGAATTCCTCAACAATTCATTATTGTCTACAGGAAGAAAAGAAATCTGAGTTTTGTTTTGTATCTCATACAGAGTTATACGCAACCTATATTGCTGCCCATTTTGTCTTAAATTGCTGTAATATTGAGCGCACCGCCCTTCCCTCAAACATGACATTCTTTCTCATGCCTCCCTACATTTTTCCCTTCGCTTTCTTCATTCTGGAAAAACCCTTCTATTCCAAGCTCTGTCTAGTCCCTCCCCTACTTCGTTGTTATTAATTTTTAATAAGCCAAATGCTTACTAGGTCTTATACTAAAACTTACTCCTTTGTGCAGCTCTACTTAACTACCCAGGTTGACTTGGGCACATTTTCTTATAGACCCTTCTGTGGGACGCTGAATAATGTCCTCCAAGGATGTCCAGGTTCTGATCCCTTGGACCCGTGAATCTTACTCTATATGACAGATAGACTTCGCTGGTATTATTAAGTTAATAATCTTAAAAAGAGAAGATTATTCTAGATTATCCAAGTGGCCTTACATGTAATCACCTGTATTCTTGTAAAAGGGAGGCAGAGGGAGTTTAGACTTTAGAGGAGAAGGCTATGCAATAACAGAAGCAGAGATTGGAGTGATGGATGGGCTTTAAGGTTGGAGGAAGTGGTCACAAGCCAGGGAGTATAGGCAGCTACTGGAAGCTGGAATATGTAAAGAAATGAATTCTCTCCTAGGGTCTCTAGAAGGAGTACAGACCTGCCAACACTTTGATTTCAGCCCAGTGAAACCCATTTCTCATTTCTGGTCTCAAGAACTACAAGAGAATAAATTTCTGTTGGTTTCAGCCAAGTTTGTGGTAGTTTGTTACAGTAGCAGTAGGAAATTAGTTTACCTTCTCTGCGCTGTTCTGTTCTCCATGTTAGCAAGTGTTTCATGCTTTTGTAATCATTTGTGTACTCACCTTCCTTCTAGATCAGTGGATCTCTACTCTGTCAGATCCAACAACCTACCTTATCATGCACCTTTCACTATCTTGAATTGAAACTCACCTACACTCATAATTTGAGAAATCAACACAATGTCCTACCTATAATATATGGAGAAATAATTTATAATAAAGTGATATTTATTTTGATGTGTAAATATTTAGGCATGATTATATGTCAAGACAACTAAGATAGTAAGACACTGACTCCAATAATAGAATTATTATGAATGCGACAGCTACATATGCAAACCAATGCAGATGTGTTTTTTTGGTGATTCAATATCAAAAAGAGTCAATGCTGTGCATGACATTTGTTTTGTAGAACTCTTGGTAAGCTTCTCTCAACAAATAACTCAGATGAAAGTATAATCATTCCTTGATTTTCATGGTAGTTGCATTCTTGGAAAATTCCCTATAAATTACTGTATAAACATTCTCTGTGTTTATTGGTTAATATCTGGGCTCAGATAACATCAAAAAAGTTTTCACCACATGAACGTCTGATAAGACATTGGGGAGTCATGTGGGATAAGGGGTATTTCTTCTCATGTGAAATATCCTGTGACCTGCCCAATATCCAACATCTTAGCCTATGCCCACTAAATGCTATGGAACCATGTAATCATTACAACAACCAAACATGTCCCCACGGATATCCAAAATCCTCCATTGAGAACCCTGCTATGTACCCTCGGCTCTGTGTAATCAGTGATTGTGTCTTAGTCATGTAAATAACTCCCTGAATCTATCATGGCTCTTATTACATAAAAAATGTTAAGTATTGGGCAGGCCAAGTGGCTCAGTTGGTTAAGAGCACAAGCTCTGAGCAACAGCCTTGCTGGTTCAATTCCCACATGGGCCAGTGAGCTGCATGTCCAACCTGAGCTACCACTGAGCTGATGAGAGCAACTGCTCTTAGCAGCAAGGTTGCTGGTTTGACATCCTTATGGGATGGTGGGCTGTGCCCCGTGCAACTAAGTTTGAACACTGGCACCTTGAGCTGAGCAGCCGCTAGCTGACGGCAGGCTGCCAGATGGTTCAATGTGCAACACAGTTGTAACTAGATTAAAAAGCAGCGACTGGACCTAGAGCTGAGCTTGTGCCCTCCACAACCAAGATTGAAGGACAACAGCTTGACTTGGAGTTGATGGGTCCTGAAAAAACACAGTGTTCCCCTTCCCCAATTCCCCAACATTGTTCCCCTCCCCAATTTCCCAATAAAAATCTTTTTTAAAACAATATTAAGTATCTACACGTGTTATGAAGAAAAAGTTGTGCAAATGTTGCATAGTGTTTTATGACTATCCATAAGTCACAGTGGGTTGATAATATTAAAATCCTGTAAATAATTTTTGTTTGCTTTAAAAAACAGGTTTATTGAGATATGAGTCATACAATTTAGCCATTTAAAGTGCACAATTCATTGGTTTAATTATATTCACAGATATGTGAAAACATTACCAACATCAATTTTAGAACATCTTTTATCATCTTAAAAAGAAATCCAATACGGTTTTGCCATTACCCGCCCAATCCCTCCATTTTCCTCAGCCCTCAACAACTACTAATCTATGTAGATTGCTATTCTGGATATTTCATATCAATGGAATCAGGTAATATGTTCTTTTGTGAATGACATCTTTAATTTGTCAAGTTTTCAAGGTTCATCCATCTTATAGCATTTATCAGAACTTTATTCATTTCTCATGGCCAAATCTTTTATTGTATGGATATACTACCTTTTGTTTATCCATTCATCAGTTGATCAAATTCGTTTTGTTATCTTTACTGTTTTAAGATATAGTTTTTCTGTCAATTGCTGAGAGAGGGTGTTAAAATTTCCTATGATTATATAATTGTTTATTTCTTTTTTAATTTTGTCAATTGCTGCTTTATGTATTTTGAGGCTTTTTAGGCATATATACGTTCATTGCCAATGTATCTTCCAGCTATATATTGACTCTTTTATCATTATGAGATGTAGTTCTTTGTCCTAGATCCTTTATCTTATCCTCTTTGTTTATTTTATGTAATATTAATATATGCAAGCCAGCTTTCCTGTTTGCATTATGTATATTTTTATACATTTGCTTAAATGTTTTCTGTGCATACAGCTGGATCTTGTTTTTGTATTCATTCTGATAATCACTTTCTTTTAATTGGAATATTTAAACTATTAACATTTAATAAAATTATTTTTTATATTTGGATTTAGGTACACCATTATGTTATTTTTTTTAGCTTGTTACATCTATTTTGTATTTCTCTGTTTTCTTTTCCTATCTTCTTCTGAATATTTTATAGAATTTTATTTTAATTTTTTATTGTTTAGCTCTAGATCTTTAAATACATTATAAACTCATTTTTTTTCTTTAAAATCACACATATTTTATATAAATTATGAGATAAAATAACCTTTTATAATTGCCCATACTTTTGTAATTATTGTGTAATCATTTATTGCAATTCTGGCTGCTTTTCATTCATTTCTGAAGATCTGAGCTTCCTTCTGGCGTAACTTTTTTTCAGCCTGAAAAACTTCCTTTATTATTTCTTGCAGCATTGCCTTGTCAGAACAAATTCCATTGGTTTTCCTTTATTTGACTGTGATATGTCAAAGCATGGATTCTTAGAATTAATTCAATTTGGGGTTTGCTAAGCTTTTTGAATCCATAAATGTATATTTTTCACTAAATTGGGAAGATCTCTGTCATCACATATTCAAATATTTCATTCTGCCCATTTTCCTTCTTCTTCTAGGGTAAATACCTGTATATAGGATCTTTTGGAGTTGCTCCCAAAGATTCCTGAGGGTCTTTTCATTTTTTCCAAGCTCTTTCTCTCCCTTCTTCAAATGTTATGGTTTCTATTGATCCTCTCAAGATGATCAACTCTTGCTTTGTCATCTCTATTCTGCTGTTATACTCATTCAGTGATTTTAAAAAAAAATTTTAAATCTTATATTTTCAGTTCTAAACTTTCCATTTTTTCTATTATATATTCTACTTATGTTCTGTTTTTATGTTTTCATTCAATACAAGTGTATTTTATTTACTGATCATAGTTAAAATAGCAGGACTTTAAAGTTCTTATCTAATGGTTTCAGCATCTGGGTGATCTCAGGGTTAGCACATATTGAAACTGGATGCCAAACAAGTCCAGGGTTCATGCTGCCTGCACCGCTCAGCCAATAGACCAACACAGGAGTTGGGTCATAGAATAAGCATTTATAATCAGAGCACTGGTGGTCTCAGAAGGCAGCAGGTTAACACCTCCAAACAACTGTGTGAACATTCTCAGACTAGTTTGGGATATTTAAGGGAAAATCTGGGCATTCTTCCATAGGCCACGTGATGTTCCAGGGGTCTGCATGGAGTCTTCCCTAAGGTGAGGTGGCTCTCCAAGGTGGTCATCAACCCAGGAGCAGTGATGACAGTAACCTGGAAAAATTCTAGGCCATAGAGATTGTGATCAGTAAGCAAGCATAAGTTTCAGAGTAATTATCTAAAGCAGGGAACTGGGACAGGGGACATTCCGAGCTCAAACTGCAAGGGAGAGGGTTGATCAGTTGTTAAACTCTAAGGCAGGGGAAGGTGAGGCCAGGAACATTGCAAGGCCTCTTTTGTGGAGGTCCCAACTGGGCCCTGTTTCAGTATCAACCCTTTTCTTTTGAAAATGAGTTACAATTTTTTTTGCTTAGTAAGTCAAGTAAGTTTTGAATTATATACCTGATATATGTTGTGTTGTGGGTTATCTGGATTGTATATTATTCCAACAAGTGTTGATATTTTTGTTTTGCCAGGCAGTTAATTGAGATAGATGAAAATTGTAGCCCATCCCACCTGTGATGAGTGGTGGCTCAGTTCTGAGTTCAGTTATTTAAGTGTCAGGTTTTAGTTGCATCTAAGCCTGATTGAGGGGCCAGCTTTCTCTGATTCCTCTGGGTAAAAGATGATTGGGGCGGGGTGTGTGTGTGTGTGTGTGTGTGTGTGTGTGTGTGTGTTGCTCATACCATCACATCAATTGTGGCTGACCTCAGGGTAAAGCTGCAACAAAAAGAACTCACTCTGTGCAGGTCACTTGCTACAAGTTTCTACTCTCTCTCAAAGTTTGCCTGCTTTTTAGTCTCCAGATCCAGATCCCTCCAGATCTTTCCACGTTTTATTTTTATTTTTTGTTGTTGGGGAGGGCTGGGGCTGCTGATGATTGTTCTTTGTGGGAAGATTGGCTTCTTAAAAGCCCACTCTTCTATATCAGAAACATGTTAATTTGCTTTCCAGAAAAATATCTTACAGAGGTATTAAAATAAATCATAGTTAAGCTCAATATTATTTTCCATGAACTTGACATTGTCATGCATAATTCATGATATGCATTCTTCTTCCATATAAGCAACCAAAGTTATTAGACTGTGTTTTGCTCTAGAGCAGTGGTTCTCAACCTGTGGGTCATGACCCCTTTGGGGGTGGAACGACCCTTTCACAGGTACTCATATGTGGGCATATCTGCATGTGGGCCTGGAGACGCATAGAGGAGCGGTGTCTCAGTTCCTAAGACCATTGAAAATCTGTGTTTTCCGATGTTCTTAGGCGACCCCTGTGAAAGGTTGAGAACCGCTGCTCTAGAGATTCAATCATTTCTACATCTGTAATAGTTCAGACCTCTGGATAGCACTGTGCCTGTTTAAAGCTACTGCTATGACTCTGTTAAAAGTGGGGAGGTTCTGTGATCATTTTGCAAATGGATAAAAATCCTGGTGGGCTTTCTTTGAATTACCCCTGGGTGTTAATTGCCCCTATTTCTGAAGGCAGCAGGGGAGAGGGAAGTTGGCAAGGAAGAGTGAGAGCAGCCAACACTGCCTTCTCTTTTCTGTGTGCTCTGGTGAAAAGGGGATGAATCATTACAGGAAGATGAAAATCTTTTGGTTTGCCCTGAATCAGGCCAGCGTGCTTGATGACTCAGGGAAGGCATTGAAGGGTACAATGTTAGAAGAAGAAAGTAACAGCAAGGGCAGGTTATGAACACATTGTTCTCCTTGTAAAATAGCCACTTGCCTACTTGCCTGGTACAAAGAATGATTTATCCAGGCAAAAATACCCTGTAGGGAAATGGATCAAAAGAGAAAACCAACAAGTGAGATGAACTAGAGCAGGGCTTCTCAACTTTAATGTGCAAGCCAGTTTCCTGGGGTACCTTGTTCCAATGTAGAATAAGACAGCATTTCTGGGGGGTCCTGAGACTCTGCATTTCCACCAAGCTCTGGGATGATGCAGTTGCTGCTTTAAGTAGCAACAAACCATAGGCTTTCGTACAGCAGCATTTTACCTAGAAGTGACCCTGGTGCCAGGTGAAAAGAGTCAAATGATGATTTCATTTATTTTACTGCCAGGAAAAATTCCATGGGGGAAAGTGGAAAAATTTTTGCTTGGGTTGGTTAATTTTTTTGTGCATATTCGAAATATGATGTTAATTTATTATCAGAGATAGCACTTATTAAGCTCCCACTCATTCTGGCTGCTGTGCAACAACACAGTTTGTTATGTGTTGTGAGGTGTCAACAGCTGTATTATTGATGCTAATGCAATTTTCCTCACTCATAATTATTATAAAACTACTATTTTAAGTTTGGGATTCCATTACTCTGGTAACATAATTCTCTGGGGAGCATTTCACACTGTACTTTACATCTGTGGGGTTTTTCCATATGTATTAAGAAATGAGCATCTACACATAATAAAATAAATAAAATGGTTAATAAAAAAATCTAAATTATAAAAAAAAGAAATGAGCATCTATTTCTATTTGTAAATAAGCATGGGTTTTTATGTTACATTTTACTCTAGCTTTAATATTTATGATGATAAGATATGGAAAAAGAATTAAATAGTTTATTCTTTGCTTTGTAACTATATTCTCTGAAACACAAATTGAAACAGCCAAGATTCTTCTGGTTTTGAAGGGCTGTTGGGAGACCAAGGACACTAAAATGTTAAACTATTATAAATCAGGGTGTTTTGATGGTTTAGTAGGACAATGGGAAATAATATCAGGAAAATATTTTCATAGAAATTCAATAAATACAGCTGGCCAATCTTTAAAATGCGATGTCAAAATAGTCTTGAAAAATGTATTTGGCTCCCAAAGACACTGCCCGCATTTCACTCAACCTGATCTTAATTAACATTGTCCAAACAAAGCTCAGTTACTTTATCTTTAGTCCCACAATCATATTTTACCCTGAAAAATTAGATGCACACTGAGGATTTATATTCTCATTCAGCAAATATTCTAATGTTTCTGAAAGGCAGTGTTAAGAGGTATACATGAAGTACATTTTGATCCAATAGAGGAAAAAGATCTATTCTTTAAACAAATATTGAAAGATAATTAATATAAAATTAAATCAACCACATAAATGAGAGGCAAAGTGATTTGATGATTCAAAAGAGATGGACAAAACCATATTCCTCTGGAAGTTCTGAGGGAGGTTCACAGCAAGGGAGCCACGGAGGATGATCTCGAAGGATTAGTGGGTTTTTGACAGGCATGCGGAATTGGTCCTGCTTGGAGCCCAAAGGACCTCCCTGTCAGTGGCTCACATGATCATAGACTTAGGGAAAGGCGAGTATAGATATGCTCAGAGGATAAATGCTGTAAATGAGTTACAGGTAAGCTGAGCCTCACCCTGGACCACTCTCAGCTTCAGCTGTTTATTCCAGTGAGATAAAGCGATGTTGCCATTTTCACACATTTTTAGGTTACTGTTTGCATTATCTATTACTGTGAAATAAATTACCCCTAATGGCTGAAGAGAGCACCCCCACTTATTTTCTTCTCATGATTCTCTGGGTTGACTGGGTGGAGTTTCCCCTGGTTTCATGTGATGTCTCCCATATGATGTCAGTTAGAAGGTGACTGAGGCTGAAGTCATCTATAGACTTGACAAGGGTGCTGTGATAACTGGAATTCTCTCCCTTTTCATGTGGCCTCTTCATATGGCGTTTCCACATGGACTGTCAGGACTTCTTACATGGTGAATCAGAGTTTCCAAAAGCAAGCCTTCTAAAAGAAAGGGAATAAAATCTGCCTGCCTTTTTGAAAGCTAGTTCTGTAATTGGCACCTCTGGCATGTTCTTTTGGTTAATATGTGTCACCGGGCCAGCCAGCCCAGTTTCACCTTGGGATGGGACGACATCAAAAGAAGTGGTTCATTGGGGACCATCTTTGGAGCCTAACTACCCCAGGAAGCAACATTGAAGGTTTAAATTATGTAATATCAATGAAAATTTAAATAGGTAAATACCATTTTGTCTTCATGGAGCCATTTTATGGTTGAATTAAGATTTCATGATCAGTTTGGCAGTGGAATGCAGGGAAGATAAAATCAAAGACAAAGCTAAGATTTGAGCCTGCATAGCTGTAAAAATTATGGTATGAGTAGTAATGATTTTATATGCAAAACAAGTTCTGAAGGTGACTTATTAATAGCAAAGCAATGTCAGGAAGCATATCTTCAGTATAAGGTATAAATTTAATTGACTGAACCTGAATTACCAACAGAACACTCATGGCATGGAAAGGCAAGTGCACAAGTGTGCCATTTATAGTGAAGCTAGGGCAGGGATAATTCCTTAGCAATAGAAATTTGCTATTTGGGTATCTGGAATGGGGCTGCCATATCCTAAAAATGTGAGAGTACTTTGGAATTGGGTGGTGAGCAGAGACAGAAAGAATTTTGAAGAAAGCAGAACAAGCTTAGATTGCCTTTATGAGAAAGTTAGCAGAAATATGGATGTTAACAACTCTGCTACCAAGGGCTCAGAAGGAAATGAAGAGCATGGTAGAGAAAACACATTGTTTTAGAGAGTACCTAAATTGTCATGAACCGTCTGTTAGGAGAAGTATGACATTCAAGGCTCTGCCAGTGAGGGTTCAACTGGAATTGAAATGAGGATCGTGTTATTGGAAATTGGAGGAAAGTGGATCCTTATTTAGTGGAAGAAATTTTGCTGAATTGTTCTGGAGTTAGGTGAATCACAAAGCTTGTAAATGATGAACTTGGATATTTAGCTGTGGAGATTTCAAGCAGACTTGTAGGCATGGCTTAGTGTCATCTTGTTGCTTATAGTAAGATGCAGGAGGAATGTGTTAGATTGAGGAAGAACTATTAATCAAAAAAAACACCAGGACTTGATGACTTGGGAAGTTCTCGGTCTACCCAGACTGAAAAAGATGCTTCATTAGGTTATTTACTCTCAGAAAATTGTGCTCTGAAGAGAAAGCTAAAAATATGTCTGGAAAATTTTTGCTAGTACCTTAGAAACATCAAAAGGTCAGAGTATTCGGTCACACAGAGGGCTCTTTTATTATTATGTTATGACTTTATTTATCCATAACAATGCTTATGAAATCAACTTTGTCAGTATTATGTTTTTTGGGCAGATTTTGTGTGGTACCTTTTTGACTATCCCTTTACATTAAAAAAGTTTTGAGTTTTGTTTTAGGGGTTACATTTGAAATATGTAGGTAAATTGTTATGTTTTTTAAAAGCAATGTGAGAATCTTTGTATCTGGTGATTTTAATTCATTTACATTTAATGTTATTGCTGGCACATTTGCTTATATCTCTACCATCTTATATTGTTCTTTTATCTGATATACTTTACTTCTATGATTTATCTTTCTTACACTCTATATAGGATTGCTAGAACTTTTGTTTTATTATCATGTTTTCTTTCTACTGGTTTGGAAATTATACATTTATCATCATTATTTTAGTACTTACTCTTAAATTTTTACATATGCAGTAATAGAATGTTCAAGCCCCATTTCTGTATTCATAAAAGAATTTAGCAATATGCTCACTGTCATCCCATCAAACTTTACCCTTTTGTTAATTCTTGGTTATTTAAATAGCTCCATGAAAGTTCCTCTTAATACCCCGACTCTCAGTTCCTTAACCTCTTTTCCTCTAATGATCTTAATCTTTCATCCAACCCTGGACTTTTTTATTACCAATAAATGCACTTCTTCCATAATCTCAATTGGTAAGCATCCCACTTTCCAACCATTGTCTCATCTCTTTTCATCTCTTTCCTTCCTCTCATGTCCTGAATGTAACATTTTAAAAAATCCTACTTGGACCTGTGATTCATTGACCTTTCACTACTCTATACCTCTCTTTGATTTTTCTAGAACTGAAATAAATTATAAATGTGACACCTTGAATATCAACTTGATATTTTTAATGACATGCCAACTTCATCCAATAGAAAAGGAAATATGAGAAGAAAACAAAAGAAGCCCTAAAGCTAACCACAATCTTCCATATATTTCTTCTTAAAAGGGAGAGCTGATAGAAGATATTGGGAATAAGATCTTTAGTGTAATGTTGTTGTATTGTCCAAATGAGGAATTTAAAGCAACTAAAATAAAAATCTGAGTTGCCTGCATTTTAAATCCCATTTCACTGATAACTCTGTTTTCTTCCATCATTTGGAGTTGAACTCAGCATAAAAACTTTTATCAGACAATCAAGATAGAAGAAATGCATCCCAAAATTCTTCATTCTACCAATTGTCGCACATCTTAGAGAAAATTTATTTATGCATTCACCGAACATATTTAGTAAGCACCTATTTTCTGTCAAGCACTGGGGTAGAAGCTAGGAAGCCAAAGGTGTATAAAAGGCAGACAAAAACAATTGCCAAAAATTTTTATTAAAACAAAAATAATATGTAAAGATAGGGATAATTTATTTTCCTTGTACATATTATTTGATCAAAACAAAAATTGCTGGCTATGCCCATTGTGGACCACTTCCAAATACATCTATGAATAAGAGGACTGATAATAAATTCTAAATTAAATTATTTAATTAGACTATGCCCCAGGAAGACTTGGATCACTTTGACAAATGAGAGACTCTAAAGGAGGCAGATAAATTTCATGTTGACTGTGCAAGGAAGGCTTGACACATAAAAGCACCACTAAAACTTCTAGAAAATCCATTTTTTAGAAAAGATGTTTAGTTGTCATTACTAACAAGAGAATTAAAATACAATAAATCATTTAAAATGTTTTGTACTTTGTAATCATTTTAATATAAATATATTTTAAATTTCAGAATATATACAGTTAAAACAATTTTAGAGAAGATTGGACAGAAAGAACTGGGGAATAATTTCAAAAATTGTTTCTAAGGTAGCACAATTTTCACTAAACCCCCCAATTGGTTTTTAAAACAACTATTTATATGTTGCTCACATTACTTCAATCTGTGGGTCTTCTGTGGCTCTATCCCATTGTAACTTCACTATTCAGGGTTTCAAGCTGAGGGAGCAACCCTTATATGAAGCAAATGCTTCTTGTGGGAAAGAGGAAATAATAAGTGAACAAGTCAATGACTCTTAAAGCACCTACTAATACATAACTCATGTTCTACCTGCATCTCACTGGCCAAAGCAAATCAGATGGCCAACCTACTGTCAATGTGTGAGGGGAAATATGTCTCTAAGAGAGAAGGAGAGAAAATAATAGTGAACAACACATTGCTATTTAATTACATAGAATGAAAATGATTCTTTTAGAAGACAGAGTAGAAAGATTGAGGGGGAAAAAAAGAGAACACACATTCAAAATAAATTTGGCAGGGTTTTAGAAATCCTAATTAGTATTGCCCTTATATGGCTAAAGAGGAAGACTGGTGTACAGATCAGAGTAAATTGCAGACTACAGAACTCAACTATAGTTAATCAGAAGGGAATTTTTAAACAAAGAAATAGAAACTGATCTACTTCTGTTGCTACTGTTAAATTTACTTTGTCTTTAGAGAAAGCTGACAATCCAGGAAGCGCTGTCACCACTGCTGACTGCAAAACACACTACCTCTGCCATGACCAGGAAAATAAGCTGCAAATTGGAAGCTGCTAATACAGCTCTGGAGCTATGTCATATTGCTGTATTCTGTGCAGGCGAAATGGGGCTCTACTCCCTGCCTTGCTCCTCACATGAAATCAAAGTTTATACAAGGGTATTGTTTAGTGGAAAATAAGTCACATGGAGAAACCTAGTTACAAGAGGATCTGGGAAGGTTGTTGGTTTTGTTTTGTTTTTCTTAATAGAAATGCTTTTTTTAATCTTTATAATAATGCTATTTGATCACAGTGTTCTTTTGACCTACACTAATCACACAACTAAATAGAAACAAAATTTAATTAGAAATTTGCTAATATCACACTTGTTTTATATTATCCTTTTTCACAAATGTGTTATTAGGTAGAAATTTACAGTCCTTCGAATTAAATGACCTTTTTTTCCCTAAGGTTGACAAAGAAAAACAAAATTAGTGATGATTTACATTTAATTAACTCTCATTTAAAGAGAGTTAAAATTTGACATAAAATTAAATATGCTTTTGCTTATTTACATATTCACTTTTTTAGAAATTAGCACCTTTCTCTGTCCCTCCACTCTCTGTTTCTCTCTCTCTTTCTGTCTCTCTCTTTCTATCTCATAAATACATGTTTTACTCTGTAAGTCCCTCCACACATGACTTAGTTTTTGCAGAATTGTTTGAAAGTAAAGTGCACATACATCATGACACAGCCCCTCTGAATAATTCAACATGAACACCCTAAGAGCAAGGACATTTTCCTACATAATCATAATACTATTAACATATCCAAGAATTTTAACATCGACTCAATGGGAAATGTAACTTTTAGCTTTCTCTGCATTAAAAAACAGGTTAGAATGGATATTTATTGGACCCAGGCACATCATCTTTCATTTCTAAGTTCAAGAAATGCCTGTCCTTATACAGGGGTTGACTTTGATGTCTAATACTGTCACTATCCTGTCAGTCCCTGACGGTAAATTTCCTGCTCAATTCCATTGAAAATCATTTCCCTTCTAGAAAGAAATTATCATCAGTGTAGCAGTTTACTCCTGTTATGTCCTGAAAATAAACTCACGGTAAGTTGAAGTTGCAGTGCCAAGTCAGGCTCTGGTAGAGCACATCTGTTTGATGTCAGCAGCTGTGGCTTTGGTCATGGAATTCATTTTAAAAGTGATGAACAGGGATGAAGAAGGAGTTTGGGGGTACCTGCTTGGTTTTAGTGATGTTAAAAAATAATAAAGATGGAATGAAATAGCTACAT